>NW_022437070.1:3752174-3797216 GCF_009761245.1 Sapajus apella | reverse complement strand
GTTGAAGGGAGCCAGGACTGCGCCATTCCTCCAGAGCGGGGAAAACAAACGAGAAAAAAACCTGAAAAAAAAAAAAAAAAAAAAAGGAGAAAAAGAGTATGTATTGGCTCATGTATTTGCAAAGATAGAGGACTGCAAATGCTGTATGCCCAATGCAGACCTGGCACCTGTGGATGACGGTGGCATCTAACATTTACTGAGCTCAGCATAGGTCAGGCACTGATATGGTTTGGATCTGTGTCCCAATCAGATCTCACGAAAAATTGTAGTCCCCAGTGTGGGACACGTGTGGCCTGGTGGGAGGAGACTGGATCATGGGGGCGGTTTCTCAGGAATGGTTTAGCACCGGCCCCTTGGTACTGTCCTCATGATGGTGAATTTGTTCTGTGAGATATGGTCATTTAAAAGTATACGGTACCTCCCCCTCCCTCTTGCTCCTGCTGTGGCGTATGAAGCGCCTGCTCCCACTTTGCCTTCTGCCATGATTGTAAGTTTCCTAAGGCCTCCCTAGAAGCCAAGCAGATGCCAGCACCATGCTGCTGGTACAGCCTGCAGAACTGTGAGCCAATTAAACCCCTTTTCTTTATACATTACCCAGTCTCAGGTATTTCTTTACAGCAATGCAAGAACAAACTAAAACAGACACCATTATCATGAACTCATTAATCACCACAACACCCCGAGGAGGTAGATACAATCATCACTTTATTTTGCAGACGAAACAGATGCCCAGCAAGCTTTGGCAACTTGTCCAATGCCACACAGGTGGTAGATGGCAAAGCTGGGATCTGCACATAGGCACCCTGGCTGCAGGGCTGACATTCTTAAGCCAAGTGCAGTGCTCATGACAGGCGCTTGAGCCCAGGCAGCTGTCAGCACAACATGGCCTGCTCCAGTGTAGAAACAGACTGAGCGGTGCTCCAGTGGGGGGTGGGAAGGATATCGATGTATTCCTGTGTCTGAACGGAAAAGGGTGACTTCTACCTGCTTGGAGGTAGTGAGGGGATGATAGTGAGGGGACTGGAGAGCCACAAGTGACAGGCATTCCTGGTGGCCAGGCCCATCTTGCAGCCTATCCCAGAGCAGAAGGCCTCCCTGCAGCAGCACATCCAGCTGCTGTCCCCAGTGGTCTACCTGCAGCATCAGCCTGAGTCCCGTGCTGGGTGTAAAGGGGGTGCGGGTGACCTGAACACACTTACCCACTGTTCAGAAGGCTATTGCCAGTGTGACTCTTCTGTCAAACTGCCTCAATGGGCCACCCTATGCACAAAACCTTGGAGGTGGGACAGGGTCTTATCACCAGGTCACCATAGTGCTGGTGGTGAAAATGTGAGGCTGGGCTTCCAGAGATGCCTCCTTTCACCCACCCCGGCCACCCTGGTCACCTGCAGCACCTCCCTCACCACCATCTACCAGATGCTTTGCACAACCCTCAATCTGACAGCCAAGGACACCGAGTGTGCTGATTCAGACCTTCCTTGGCAACACAGGCCACAAGATTACAGGTGAATCCAATCAACAATCTCAGCCCTGAGCTGGGCCAGCAGGAGGTGGCAGGTTAGGGCTGAGAGGACACAGTTCTATCTAACCCCAGCTGTGTGCTGACAGGGGCTGGGATAGAAGAAACCAAAGCTTCAACTCCCCTGAACTGAGTCATGTGCTATCTGGTGCTGTCTGGCCTTGGGTCTCACATCCTCCTCTGGCCGTTGCCCCCACTACCTTTCCTACTCCAGCAAACCCCCAAGTCAACCAGCAGGCAGACCGCCTGGGGAAGCAGGAGTGGGGATGAGACATGGGGCAGGCATTCTGACAAGGCAAGGAGGAGCTCAGTCATCTAGCTGGGGATGATGGTCAGGAGGGTTCTGTATAGATCACGACAGTGAAGCAAAGGACTTAGAAGCATTTCGGTAAGAGGGCAGTGAATGTCACAGCTCTGAAGGGCCTTGAGGAGGAACTTAATGTTGGAGTAATGGCCAGAGAGGGGAGGTTCCTTGCTCACCGTCAGTTAGGAAGTGGCTGTGCCAGAGCCTGTGCTGGGCCTCAGATCTCTCAGACCCTCAGCCCTCTGCAGAAACTGGCATACTATCCACTTCTGGCCTGACCTTCTCTGGCCTGCTGAATGCTTTCTTCACTGACTGCCCCCCACTCCCATTTCAGTTGTTTCTCAAAAAGCCCTGGATACCAATGATATGACATACCAGGACTATATGGGATGCCTGAAAGCAGGAGGAAGCCAGAGAGACAAAGTAGCACAGTGGGCCAGGCATAGTGGCTCCCACCTGTAATCCCAGCACTTTGGGAGGCTGAGGTGGGTGGGTGGATCACCTGAGGTCGGCAGATCACCTGAGGTCGGGAGTTCAAGACCAGCCTGACCAACGTGGAAAAACCCCATCTCTACTAAAAGTACAAAAATTAGCTGGATGTGGTGGTACACGCCTGTGGTTCCAGCTACTTGGGAGGCTGAGGCAGAAGAATCATGTGAACCCAGGAGGCAGAGGTTGCAGTGAACCGAGATCATGCCATTGCACTCTAGCCTAGGAAACAAGAGCGAAACTCCTCAAAAAAAATAAATAAATAAAAATAAAGTGGCACTGGTGGGAGGGGGAGGGTAGTGGATGAACAGACTCAGCCAACTGGACTGGAGCTGACTGCTTTACTGAATGGTGGATTGGCATGATTAGTAGGTAAGGACTAATTCGGGCTGGCAAGACCAATTTGGAGACATACTTTGGGAACCTCAAACTAAGATCATGTACTGTATTTAACTGAGATGAGGGTTAGTATTGTACCAAACCATACAGTGGATCTAACTGAGGGTAGGTTCTGCATTTAAATTAAGGGTAGGAGTTGCTGTTTCTAAGCAAGAGTAGATGAGGTTTTTGAGAGGAAAGCCACTATATTTAACCAACAGAAGGCACTGTTTGTACGGGTGATGCAAGGTATTTAGACTAAGGGTAAGTACTTACTACATTTAAGGACAAGTTCTATTTTTTAAATAAAAAGTAGGCATTATATATATATATGTCTTTTTTTATATAGCTAATTTTTTAAAATTTTTATTTTTAATAGAGATGGGGTTTCACCATGTTAGCCAGGCTGGTCTTGAACTCCTGGCCTCAAGTTATCCCCCTGCCTCAGCCTCCCAAAGTGTTAGGATTACAGGCATGAGCCACCATGCCCAGCCTAGGCATTGTATTTAACTGGGCATCTAACCCAAAGGCACTGCCTTTAAGTGAGAGCAGAAGACGTAAGCGTAGTCAGTGTACTCAGCTGCAGTGTATTTTCCCATACAAAACACATAGGGGAGGCTTGATGCCACCCCAGGAAACAGAATTACTCTTCCTAGGGACTTCCTTCTTAGCAGAGACTGGTCTCCATCTGCTCCCAACAGCTCTATGACCCACAGTGAATGTGTCCCTGGGGAAGTTCATTCAGGTTCCAATGGGTAGCCAGGGGACAATCTGCTCACGAGGGCTGGGTGTCAAGTTTGTCCTGCTTCCCAGAACTGCATGTTGGGTAGAGGAGTAAGTAGAGCACGAGAACAGGCTTGTATGACTGTGTTTATTTGAACCACCAGATCTGCTTCAATAAAGGGCTCTCCAGACCATGCCTCACCTTACAGGGAAAGGCATAGAGTCAGGAAGAGGGACTGTTGCTCCTGTCCCTGAAAAAGGAGGTCAAGATGAAGCCTGGGCTTCCTGGTGACCACTCAGACTCCTCCCACTGCTTATCCCTGTGGAGGAGGTAGGATGGGCTGCCCCATCTCAGGTTGGGGGTGGGATCGCTCACAGTCACCCCCTGAACAGCCCCCAACTGAGGGTGGGAGGCCTGGCCCTGGACACCTCATGTCTCTGGGCCGGGAATCCACAATCCCTCATCCATCAGGCCTGCTGCCACTCTCCACCCCAGTGGGTGATGGACGTTTGTGCTCCCTCGCCATCCACTGGGGACCCAGGAGCTTCCCTGCGTGATATTCTTCTCCTTGGCTTCAGGCCAGCAGCCGGCTATACTCTGCCAAAGCAGAGGACTTTTTCACCCCATCCCAGATCCGGGCAGCATAGTGGAACCTATGAGAGGAGGTCAACAGTCAGGACTGCCTGGCCAGGGCTCCACCCACTGAGGCCCCTTTTATGACCTGAAACGTGACTCTGAGCCCCTTGGAGCCCCGTCTCCTCGACTGGGATACAGGGAGGATGCTAACACTGATGGGAGGTGGCCCCACTTTCCTTAGCTCACCCAGGTTAAGCAAAGCTGGAAGTTCCAAGGCTTGGACTAAGACCTCAAGTCTCCACCACCTAAACTTCTCCCACTCCACTCAGTGCTGCCCTTTGTGGGTAACGATTCTATTTCCACTTCCCTCCAGACTCTTAGGACGATGGAAAACAGTTAACAGCAATTGCACAACCAAAATCTCCTCCCTCTCCCCTCTGGGTCCTGCTTTAGACCAATGGGAGGAGCGGAGCTGGGACTGAATGCCCAGAGGGGACTCCACCTCTGCCTTACAAGCCCTGAGTGGTTTCCTGTGGCTTTGTCTGCACTCCTGCCCCTTTGAAGCACAGGCAACTGCAAACAGATGTGGGGGGCCAAGTCAGAGACGCTGCACCCAGCCAAGTTATTTATTTCTTTTCTTTTTTTTTGAGCCAGAGTCTCACTTTTGTTGCCCAGGCTGGAGTGCAATGGTGCCATCTTGCTTCACCACAACCTTCACCCACCAGGTTCAAGCAATTCTTTTGCCTCAGCCTCCAGAATAGGTGGAATTACAGGCGTGCAGCACAACACCTGGCCAATTTTGTATTTTTAATAGAGATGGGGTTTTTCCATGTTGGCCAGGCTGGTCTCATTTCAGGTGATCTGCCCACCTCAGCCTCCCAAAGTGCTAGGATTACAGGCATGAGCCACCATGCCCAGCCTTCTTTCAAATTTTTCTCTTTGAAGTAAGATGATAAAGACCTGGACTCATACACTGAAGGCTCTGGACAAAGAAGTAATGTAAAGTAGGGGCCACAGAGGTAGTGCAGGGCCACATGAAAGCAGGCGGAGAAAGCCAGCAGGCAGGAAATGAGGCAAATGCAGAAGGGTGGACAATGAGACCCTGTGGCTTTCTGGTTCCCATCTCCTGAAGAGCCCTGTTTTCTGTGATCAGGTCCTTGGAATAAATCTTCCTTAAGCTAACTCCGGCTCACTGGTCCTACTCTTAGCAATCAAATGACTCCTAGCCACAGATGTGTGGCCTTGCTACACTTTTCTCTGAGCCTAAATTTCCCCACCAGAAAAACTGGTGACAAGGACCTACATGATGCTGGCTGATGAGGATTCAAAGTCACACGAAACAGCAGGGTGCTACATGGGTGAGATGCTTACAACACAGGAGCAATCATCACCGTTCCAGAAAAGGAACCTGAGATCTGGAGAGGAGGGGCTTAACGAGGTCATGCCTGTCTAAGAGACACCCCTTCTCTCTACACCAGGGTGGGGTGCCTCTGCAAAGAGCTCTTACCAGTTCTTCTCGGTGAGGATTGTGTGTGACAGCTGTGGCCGGGCCATGGACATCACTTGGCTCCGGAGTTTGCTCACCAAGGACTGGAAACTGGGGTGGCCACGATACCCAGGCAGCAGGGAGAAGAGTGGGCTGGAACCAGGTCCTGGAAAGTTGGGGCAGGGAGGATAAGAAGGATGGACTGCCAGTGTCTTTCTCCCAGTTAACAGCATCCTGGGCTTCGAGGAGCACCTAAGAGTTCAGCTCTGGCTGAGCTCTTTCTGTACTTTCGTGACTCTGAAACACACTCCTAAGAAAGGGTCCACGCACCCCGGGAATGAGGCAGGGTCTTCTCTCAGACCAGGTGGGCTCCACACTTCTTCCAAACCAAGGCAACCCATGTTGCCTCCTAGACCAGGGGATGCTGGGTCTCTCCAGGAACCCGTCAAGGGTAACTGTACCTGCTCTCGGTGGGTTTTCACTCTCTGCTTCACTGTCCATAAAGGGTACCAGGAACAAGTTGACCTCAGAGTCCAGGAAGTCAGGTGGAAGCCCCGGGAACACATTGCATTGTAACATGGACAGAGTACCTGGAGGAGAAAATGCTTCAGCTTCAGGTACCATGTTGTGGGTTTGTGGGGGTGGGAATCGTTGACAGTCAAGGCAGGAACAGGACACTAGTCTGGGGGTAGAGACTGAACCAGGAAGCTGGATCAGGACTAGCTTGGAGGCATTTGGGAATCCTCACCCTTGTAACGCAGGTGGGAGTGGGCCATGAGTTGGTCGATCATCAGGTGCATCTGCCGCAGCTTCCGGGGACAGAAGTCCTCTCGGCGAGCTTTGTTCTGTAAGAAGACTGAAGGTGGAGAAGTGGGAGGAGACAGGGCCTGTGATGCAGACATCACTTGGCCTAATGGACTCCCCTTTCTCACCCAAAGACCTGCTGTTGCCCCCGAGTTCAGATCACTGTGGAAATATTTATGTAACTTCACTTCACTTTAGCACCAGGCTCCGTGTAGGGCGATGCTGGGGACCCAGAGGTGAGTCAGATCTGGTTTCTGCCCCTAGTCTCTTTGAGGCCCCAGCAAGGGATCATAAAATGAACTTGATCTTTGCAGAAAAGTAGAGCAGAGAAATGACATAACATGCAAAGGAACGACACGAGCAAAGGCTGGAGCAGGGACACTATGTCGACGGGGCCACTCAGAGAAACCCAACCTAACACTCATTTCCTGAGCTGGGAGATTCCAGGGACCCAGAAACAGGCAGACCTGGGGCCTGTCCCATTCTGATCACAGAGCCAGACACAGGCTCAGCAGGTCATGCCCTCAATTGTCAGGGATGGACCAGAGAGAGGGAATTTGAAGTAGCTGCTAATCCTTTTTGACTTCGCTCCTCATTAACTCTCAAAAGTACTCCTCCCAGATCCCCACTCCTTCCCTCACTCTCCCCACTTCCCCAGTGTGCTGCTGACTGTCACCCCCTCATTCTTCCTCCTGCCCACCTGTCCAGCCCCCAGAAAGCAGAAAGCCTCTCACCCAGGTGGGGGTAGTACTCGGTGCCTTCTTCAGAGCCTGATGAGCTGCTGGACTCGTGGCTGGGGGATGGGGTGGAGGGCTTCACCATCTCTGCTGTCTGGAGGAACCTTGGGGTTTGGGGTGAGTGGCTGTTGCTCTTGCACTTGCACCCCATGTCCCACAGCCTGGGACAGGGGCTCCCTTTGAGATCCTGATGGAAGCTACAGCCATGCTTAGAAAAATGCCATATACACAACATGTTTCCCACAATTTCAGAGAATTCAGAGATAATCCTCTCAGATACCGATCCATGGACTTACATCAACTGTATACACTCTTTATGAGCTTACCTTATTATTGTATTTTAAAGAGGCTATTTTTTAGAGCAGTTTTAGGTTCACAGCAAGACTGGGCAGAAAGCACACAGAGTTTCCACAACCCCTGCACATGCAGAGCCTCCCCAACTATCAACAACCCCAACCTGAATGGTTCCCTTTTAAGGACTGATGAAGCTACATTGACACAGCATTATCACCCAAAGTCCCGAGTTTATATCAGGGATCACTCTTGGTGCTGTACATTCTACAGGTTTGGACCAATGCATAATGGTGTGTGTCTACCGTTAGAGCATCACAAAGATAGTTTCACTGCCCTCAAAATCCTCTGTGCTCTGCCTGTTCATCCCTCCCTCCCTCCAACTCCTGGCAACCACCCATCTTTTTACTGTCTCCATAGTTCTGTCTTTTCCAGACTGTCATATAGTTGGAATTACACAGTATGTAACGTTTTCAGATTGGTTTCTTTCACTTAATCTGCATTTAATGATCTTCTATGTCTTTTTATGGCTAGATAACTCATTTCTTTTTAGTGTTGAATAATATTCCATTGTCTGGGTGTACCACTGATTATCCATTCAATTTACTGAAAGACATCTTGGTTGCTTCCAAGTTTTGGCAATTATGAATAAAGCTGCTATAAATATCTGTGTGGCCAAGCGCAGTGGCTCACGCCTGTAATCCCAGCACTTTGGGAGGCTGAGGCAGGCGGATCACCTGAGGTTAGGAGTTCGAGACCGGCCTGGCCAACATGACAAAACCATGTTTTTACTAAAAATACAAAAATTAGCTGGGTGTGGTGGCACATGCCTGTAGTCCCAGCTATTCAGGAGGCTGAGGCAGATGCGCTTGAACCTGGGAAGCAGGGGTTGCAGTGAGCTGAGATTACTCCTGTGCACTGCAGCCTGGGTGACAGAGCAAGACTCCAACTCAAAAAAAAAAAAAAAAAAACTTGTGTAGGTTTTTTGAGTGGATATAAATTTTCAGTTTATACTATTTATTTTTTTCAAATTGTAGTACATAAACCTGTTTTCTAAGGTAAGGGATAATGGAATCTGCTAAAATATGGGGGCATTCTCCTCACACACACACAAACACACCTATAATTTCAAGGGGCCACCCTACTCTGAGAAGCCCACCTGTAGATGAGAGTTTAAAAACAATGCTCTGCCATGTGGCAACCTGAGCTGATACCCCTACCAGAACATAGACTCCCCAGGGGCAATCTAACTGTTTTGTTCACACCTGTGTCCCTAGTACCCAGAACAGTGCCCGAACACCTAGATGTGAATAAATCCCAGTGGATGGTGGTAGGAATGGGTGTTTCACAATGAAGTCACAGCTTCACTGCATTACATCTGGTCAGAACAACCAACCTCCTAGCAAGCCTTTTTTGTTGTTGGCCTCAGCTCATCCCTGTCCTCAGGGTTACTAAAACACACACACTAAATTCTCCTTATCAGCTGCTTACTGTGTACCAGGGACTAAGCTGAATGCTTTCAATTCCTTGACTCACTGAATCTGCACAACATAATTCTGCGGATGAGGAACTGAGGAAAGAAAAGACACATGCCCAGTAAGAGAGGGGACTCAAACCCAGGACTGCCTGGTTCTGAAGGTATCTGCTTCCTAATTCCATTTCTCCCCTCCCTATAAGCTCCTGTCCCTTCCTTCTGCCTGATCCCTATGCCCAAAGCTGCTTCCACACCACACCTTCCAGTGGCCTCCTGGGGCCTGGAGCCAATAAGAGCCCTTGTGGCCATAGGTTCTGAGCTAGTCTTTTCTGGGAGCATTTCTGGAACCCTTGGCTGCTTCAGGCAGGACTCCTTCGAGGTCCCACCTCCCTTTTTTCTCGTGCCTACCTGAGTACCAACAGGATGGTACATAAGCCTGAAGGAGATGAACAATAAAACTCCACAGACCAGACAAGCCAGCTCCTCATGCTAGTTATTCAGCAAATTTGCGGTAAATATCTACTGTGCGCCAGGCGCTGTGTGAGGTGCAGGGGAACCTTGCCCTCCTGGGCTTACATTCGAATGGGGGAGAAAGATCATAAAGAAAGCTACAGTATCCTATTAAGGAGAGGCAAGCACATTGAAAAAAATACAGAAGGCAGGGAGAACAACAGGGGATGCTATGCTAGATGGTCAGGGAAGGCCTGAAGTGGACTCAATGGCATGAGGGAGAGAGTCTGAGAAGATCTGCAGGTACAGAATTTCTAGCTGAGGGAGGCAGAGTGCAGAGGTCCTGGGCTGCAGGAAGAACAGCCATGTGGCCCTGTAGGAGTCTTACTCTGTCACCCAGGCTGGAGTGCAGTGGTGTGATCTTGGCTCACTGCAACCTCCGCCTCCTGAGTATCTGGGATTACAGGAGCCTGACATCACGCCTGGCTAATTTTTGCATTTTTGGTAGAGACAGGGTTTTACCACCTTGGCCAGGCTGGTCTTGAACTCCTGACCTTGTGATCCACCCGCCTCAGTCTCCCAAAGTGCTGGGGTTACAGGCGTGAGCCACCTCGCCTGGTGGCCCTGTGGCTTTAATAAAGGGAGTGAGGAAAGGCAATGAGAGAAGTCAGCAAGGTGACCAGAGGGTGTAGGACTTTGGAAGCCATGCAGGAGCAGACTTTGGATTTATTCTGATAGACATGTAAAGTCAGTGGAGGGCTGTGTGTTGTGCATGCTTTGAGGAGGAGGTTAGATGGGGGTGATTTATTCCAACTTACATTTTAAAAGGTTCCCTCTGGCTGCTGTGAGTCAGTGGCTCAGTCTCTGAACCTGTGTCTCCTGCCTCGTTCCTCCTCCCCACTACCCCCCAACCCCTCAGCCCCTCACCTGTAGAGACTGAGGTCTGTGAACCAGTCCTGGACGACAATCACCACGTGGCAGACCGTGAAAAGGAAGGCAGCAATCTGGAGTGACTGAGGGTGGGCAGGAAGGAAGGGAGTTGAGGACCACTCTCGCCCAGACTAATCAGGAGTCCCTGATCCCAGGACTCAGTTCAGGAGGCAGCAGGGGAAGGAGCCTTCAAGCAGCTACTGTGTGCCTAACACTGTGACAGCACTTCCCTTACAGGCCATCGCTACATCAGGAAAAGTGGGAATTATCACCCTTGCTTTATTCAGGCAGATGCTGAGATTTCAAAGGGAAGGGAGTGGGGAATGACTTGCTTGAGGGGCAGAGCCAGTGGAGCCAGTTCTGACTCTCAGTGCTGTCCTTTTCCTACAGCCCTTGGGGCAGCTGGGGCTCTTATGAAGCAGAAACTAAGTGGACAACGCATAACCAGCTGTCCAGATGCTGGGAGGATGGGGAGGGGATGTAAAACCTCAGCCCTGGGCCTGGCTTGGCTCCCTCACCTGCATCTCAACGTAAGTGTGGGGAAGGTTGTACTCCGGAGGCAGCTTGCGGTCATTATTGATGAGATGGTCTAGGATAGAAGGGCTCAGGATGGGCTGCAGCAGGAAAAGAAGAGGGTGTCAGGGAATGGGCTGGTCACAGATGCACAAGTTTCACACGTTGAAGGCAAATATGTTGCCTACCTCAGGACAAAACAAGGTCAGAAACAAAGGCAAGCAATTCCTAATTAGAACAGCAAGAGGAAGTTCAAGAAAAAAAAAACCTCAAGGCTGATACACTTTTCCAGCTCCTTTACAAATCACTGCTGCTCTCAAGCGCCTCATGCCCAAAGAAACTGCTTTGTGCCAATGAATGTTTAACATTTACTCAAATGAGTCATGTCCCTTAAAAGACTCTTTGTCAGTTGTTTCATACGCTTTCAAAACCTTGCTGAGATAATGACTTAAGTAAAAAAAAAAAAAAAAAAAAGATCAGTGTGAAAACTGGTGAGAATTTAAAAAACTGCATCAGTATACATACAAGAATCAGTGGTGAGCTCACCAGACTGTTTTCCTCCTTAAAGGGACATTCAACTAAAAACCTTTAAGAGCTAATTAGCTTGATAGTCTGCTGACTTTTTAGTGCAGTGAAATTCTTTTACAAATGGGCTTTCACAACTGCCTGCTTTCTCCAACTCCAAACACTGAGCAGTGCTCTAGTCTATCTTGTTTTGTTAACATCTGTCCTCTTCACGGGCCTCTGACCTAGACCACAGCCGGTTTGGGTTGTCTCCAGGTCCCCATGGCCCCTGCACAGGGGCTGGCAAACAAGGCTCATGTCACAACTGTAGGTTTTCCACTCTGTGTCATCAACGCCACAGTGACCAGAATGCTGATCCACCAACTATGAGTGCCAACTAAGGGCCAAGCCCTGTGCCCCAGCTGTCACCCACAGAGCCAGGCTCTGCTCTGAGGAGCTTCAGGCAGGTAGGGAGTGAGAACAGACACCCAGGCAAATCACATGCTATGGTGGGAGGTACATATGGGCAACAGCGGAAGGGGAAGGCTTCTGAGAGGAGGCCACACCCCAGTGGAGTCTTGAGGAGGAAGGCATCAGCCAGGCAAACACACAAGGTGGGAGCCTACTGTACTGATAATGGAGTTAATCACTAAGAGTATTTAGCACCTAACTCCTGTTGGGTGCTGCCATTAGGAATTCACTTGTATCAATGCACTGAAACCTCACAAAAACCCTATGAGGTAGGCAATACTGTTTTTCCCACTTAAGAAAACTGAGGAATGAAAACAAACAACTTGACAAGGTCACACAGTTTGTCGGTGGTTTCAGGTAAACACCGGATATGCAAAGTCCAGATAAGAGAGAGATCAGTGCGTGTGTGCTGGGGGTCTGGTGGCTCCTCCAGGGGCCGAGGATAGGCAGTCTGAGGGAGTCAAACCACACCCTCCAAATGCCAGCCTAAGGAATTGGGACTTTGCCTGAGAGCAAGGGAGAAGCCAAGGAAATCTGCCAGGTAGACACGTGACCAGTCAGTTCTAACGAAAGTGACGAGCCTGAGCTCATGCCAAGTCCTAACCCAGCACTTTGCCTGGATTGTTCCACGGAAACCTTGAAACTCTTAAGAAGCCGAGTAGTTATCATCCCTGCTTACAGATAAAGAGCTGTGGTTTAAGGAAGTTTAAAATGTATTTAAAGTCACCCTGCTAGTAAGAATTAAAAGGCAGGATCAGAACATAGATTCTCCAGGGTCCACACGTTTTAGCAGTATACTAGAAGGCACTTTAGGCTACTCTGTGGAAGGCGAATGAGATGGGGCAACATGTGACAAGAGACTAAGGGCCAAGAAAAGACACATCTTGCCCAAGGGCACCCAGCATGTCCACGGCTTGACTGGAAGCACATGGAATCCACACAGGGTTCTGGCTTAGTAACATTCCAGGAAGAGGATGTGGGTTGGGGGTGGGGGGCGGGGGGGCAAAGCAGGTGGGGCTGGCACCTGTGTGTCCAGGAAAACAATCCGCTCTTGGGTAATAAAGAAGTCGATGCCACTGGTCTGGTTGCCCCCTCGTTCCTTCATTTCAGCGCTCTGAGCCCGGAAAACATAAGCCCTGTGGAGAGGAGCAGGTATGGGTGCCTGAGAGTTCTGGTTCTCAGCCTTTGATGCATCCGAAGCATGATCCTGTGAGCTGAGCATGTGAGCCAGGGTGCCCAGCCTGCTCACTAAGCTTTCCATCTGTGGCCCCATAGATGGAAAGGGGGTGGGAGGCGGGGGCGGTGCATGTTTTGAAGCACATGACTTCATTCCTACCCATAAAGAGATCCATTAGTTCAATCAATGAAGCCAGGCCACTGAGGTGTTTAGGGCAGAGACTCTGCCAGTCTGCTAGGATTCAAATCCCAGCTCTGCCTCTTCCTGGCTGTGTGGCTTTGGGCAAATTCCTTAACCTTTTTCTGTCAGTTTCCTCATCTGTAAAATGGGGATAACAACATGATTAAAACTCTACGTGTTATTATGAGGTCAGTATGCGTAGAGCCCTTAGAATGGTGCCTGATATAGAGTGATACATACTTTTAGCTGTTGATTACCAAATCTACCTGCTAGATCCCAGGTGCTGGAGACAGAGCACTGAATGGCCTCCACTCCCACAGGGACAGGGAGTTTGGGTCTTGTTCCCAGCATCTTCCCTTCAGGTGAGCGTCCCTCACTTCTACGTGTGTGGGCGCTGGGAATATAAGGGCAAAGCAGGCAGAGCTGGGCCTCGCCCTAAACCACTAAGCTCAACTTGGTAACTCTGACTTGGGCAAAGTGATTTTACCTTTTGAAATCTGTAAAATCAGGATGATAGAAACTGCCTCGCAAAAGGTAGTTTCTATCTACCCCAAGAGGCATAATCTGTTGTCTGACACAGAGCAGGCAACCTTCCACTTTACAAACACTATGCGGAAAACCTCCTATTTGCCAGACACCAGGATATAGTGGTGAACAAAAAAGACTAAGTCGGCTTCTATGGAGCTTCTGGTTTAGTTTACAAATTACCAGAAATCAGTCACTGTGGGTGTTAGAAAGAGGAGGTGTGCAGTGCTCCAAGCCCAGATCGCTTAGTTGGTGGAGCCAGGAAGGGCTACCCTGAAGAGAGAAATGACAATGCTGAGGGTGAGAGAGAGAGGGAGTTAACTAGGGATGGGTTGGGCGATGGGCACAGAGGAATGCTGTATCAGGCAGAAGACAGGTGGCTTGTTGTACCAGGACTCAGAGACCAGCATGGCAAGAGCAGAAAGATGGGGTATATGGGAGGGGAGAGAGCAAGGAGAGGCTACACAGACCCCTGTGGGGCATGGTAAGGCTTTGGCCTATGAGCCTGGAGAAGCTGCTGAGAGATATAAGCAGAGGAGGGACAGGATCAAATTTTGGTTTGAAAGTCCCCACTGGCTGCTATGTGGCGAGGACTGTAGAGTGGAAAGAGGGGAGATGGGCTTACAAGGCCCAGTGCCATGTCGCCTCCCTCTGCCTCTCTAGCCTTATCTCCTACCACTCCCCTTCCAAGGCTACCATGCTCTTTCGCACACATAGACAAGCTCCCGCTTTACAGGCACTGCCTTGGCCAGTCCCTCTCATTGGAATGCTCCTCCAAACATGTTTTTTCTCAAACGTTCCCCTTAGCAAGGCCTTCCCTCACAATCACATTTAAAACTATAACCTAGTCTGGATGACATGGCAAGACCTCATCTCTACAAAAAATTTTAAAAATGAAGGGTGTGGTGGCTCATGACTGTCATCCCAGCACTTCAGGAGGCCAAGATGGGAGTATCACTTGAGGTCAGGAGTTCAATAACAGCCTGGCCAACATGGTGAAATCCTGTCTCTATTAAAAATACAAAAATTAGCCTGGTGTGATGGTGCACATCTGTAATCCCAGCTACTCAGGAGGGTGAGGCAGGAGAACTGCTTGAACCTGGGAGATGGAGGTTTCAGTGAGCCAAGATTGAGCCACCGCACTCCAGCCTGGGTGACAGCAAGACTTGACTCAAAAATAAAAAATAAGTAAGCCAGGCACGGTGGTACAGAATTGTAGTCCTAGCTACTCAGAAGGCTGAGGTGGAAAAATCACGTGAGCCCAGCTTGGGCAGCACAGTGAGATCCTGTCTCTACAAAAAATTAAAAAATTAGTTGGGCATGGTAGTGCATGCCTGTGGTCCCAGCTACTCACATGGCCGAGGTGGGAGGATGGCTTAGGCCCAGGAGTTCAAGGCTGCAGTGAAGCCATGATCACGCCACTGCACTCCAGCCTGGGTGACAGAGCAAGACTCTCGTCTCTTAAAAAACCATAATTTTTAAAACCTGTAACCTAGGCCCAACATCACCTCCCTATAAACCTTTCCCATTTTGTTATATTCTAATGTGCCAAATAGTGTGTTTATTTTGTTTACTATCTCCTCTATTAAAATGTAAGCCCCATGAGGGCAGCTTTTTTTCCAGTTTTATATACCATTATCTCTCCAGCACCTGGTACAGTACCTGGTGTATAGAGGGCATTCAGTTAATACAGTACTTGTCAAGCTGAATTAAATCAGGGAGACCAGATAGGAACCTCTTGGCATCCTCCATGTAAGATATTAATGGCTTGTACTAAGAAGGTGAACGTGAAGGAGAGAAGAAACAGATGAATTATAAAGAGAATTAGGAGGTAGGCTGGGCACTGTGGCTCACACCTGTAATCCCAACACTTTGGGAGGCCCAGGCAGGCAGATCACCTAATCGGGAGTTTGAGACCAGCCTGGCCAACAATGGCAAAACTCCATCTCTACTAAAAATATAAAAATTAGCTGGGTGTGATAGTCCCAGCTATTCAGGAGGCTGAGGCACAAGAATCGGTTGAATCTGGGAGACAGAGGTTATGGTAAGCCGAAATTGCACCACTGCGCTCTGGTCTGGGCAACACAACAAGACTGTCTCAAAAAAAAAAAAAAAAAAATTGGAAAGCAAAACCTAGACCTGATGAAAAGAGTTGATACTAACATCCACCACACCACAGGCTGACATGGCTCAAAAGGACAAGCTGCGCGACAGATTCTCCCTACCTTGGGAATCTGAACCAAGAGTCATGGGGAAAATTTGCTAGTTGGGGTGAAAGCTGAAATGGAAAGAATGTTATCTAAGACCTGGAGCTATTCCAAAATGGAGTGGAGCTGAGTCATGAGTGAACAGAGAACAGGAAGGAGAGAGGCAGGGGAACCCCACAGTTCCAGCTCTATGGGATGTGTATTCTCCAACAACAGTGGTCTTCACCTTTTCTAGATCTCCATCAGCCCACTCTGAGATCTGGTGTAAACGATGGGCCTTTTTCCTAGACAAGCCTGACTGCAAATGTGTCTAAAATTCTGCATATGACCAGGCGCGGGAGCTCACATCTGTAATCCCAGCACTTTGAGAGGCCAAAGCGGGAGGATTGCTTGAGACCAGCCTGGGCAACATAAGGAGACACCCGTCTCTACAAAAAAATTTAAAACTAGCTGGTGTGGTGGCATGCCCCTGTAATCCCAGCTGCTTGGGAGGCTGAGGTGGGAAGATCACTTGAGCCTGGGAGGTTGAGGATGCACTGAGCTATGATCATGCCACTGCACTTCAGCCTAGGTGAAAGAACTAGACCCTGTCTCAAAAATAAATAAATAAATAAACAAAATTCTGCATATACTGTTAAGGGGTTAATGGACCCCTGACACTCATCCATGGAGGCCAGGGTAGTATTACCTGCTTTACAAAAAACAGATCCCTATATTTTCAGGTAACTTAAATGTGTCTCTGTTCTTTACCACCCCAGTGGCTACTATCTATTCTCCCCATTTTGATTCTTCCTTAATTAGATGTTTATCTCTCCTACTCCCAAATTCCTACCTTTTCCCCCTTTCCTTCTCTGCCCCAGTTTCAGGATCTGTTTCTTAAGCCCTGCCCTCCCCAAAACCTGCTCCTGTGCCCTTATGCTTTATCTTCATAATCACATTCCATCCTTACTCAAGAATGTTGTTCAGGCAGGGGAATCCTCATGTCTGCTCCTTCCCAACCTAGAAAACTAGAGCCACTTTCCCAAGGTGACACAGGAAAGGTACAGAAACCATCTCTGTCTCCAGATCTCCTCCCCCACTCTATTTCTCAGATCCTATCAGCTACCATTCTGTGAGCACCTGCTCTGTGACAGGTGACCATTAACTTTTGCCTTCTTGATCTTTCGTTATCCTCCAAAAATCTACTTGGACATGGGATACTGGAAATGAAGTGACCTGCCCAAGGTCAACCAGCTAAGTCCAAAACCTTAACGATGTCATCATCCCACTTCCTCTCTAGGGCCAGTACCATTTCCCAGGGCCAGGCACGGAGGGAGGGAGGGAGGAACAGGATTGGATGCCTTGGAACTATACAGATTTAGTGCGGCCCATTACCATCCTCATCTCATGAAGACACTGAGGCCTAAGAAAGAAAAGCAACTTTCCAAAGTCCTTTGGTAACATCACTCGCAACACCCAAGCCCACCTTGCCCCTGCCCCAGGTGGAAGCCCACCTCCCTCCTGCACTCTACCTAACAGCTCCCTCACCTCTGATCTTCCTCTGGAGTGTTGGCTGACAACAATGACATGACCATGGACTTGCCTGTCCCCTGGAGGCCCAGGACACCAACCACCAACACATCAGTCTGATCCAAGAGGTACTGTGGGAAGACAGAAATAAGACTCTGACAAGTCTGTCAGTTGCTGGAGCTAGAATGAGAGGGCGGACCCCAGAGACCCTTGTGTTTTACCCACCTGCCTTATCACATATGAATAAAAACTCCTGTGGTCCCAATCCCTCCTATTAGACATAGGGCCTCTGTTCTGTCATGGTAGGATTATGTGAAATGTTCTAGACACAAAGAACAGTGTCTGTGAGAACTCTGAAGTAGAAAGAGCCTAGCATGGTCAAGAAGCTAAAAGGAAGGCCAGGCGCAGTGGCTCACGCCTGTAATCCCAGCACTTTGGGAGGCCAAGGAGGGTGGATCACGAGGTCAAGAGGTCGAGACCATCCTGACCAACATGGTGAAACACCATCTCTACTAAAAAAATACAAAAATAAGCTGGGTGTTTGGCACACACCTGTAGTCCCAGCTACTCGGGAGTCTGAGGAGGAAGAATCGCTTGAACCTAGGAGGCAGAGGTTGCAGTGAGCCAAGACTACACCACTGTGCCCCAGCCTGGCAACAGAGCAAGACTCTGTCTCAAAAAAAAAAAAAAAAAAAAAAAAAGAAGGTAACAGGAAGTCGCTGTGCTGAACACAGAGGGAAAAAGGAAGTCTGATCTTGGGGAAGTAAAAGGGAGCGGCTTAAGAACAGAAGGGTGGGTTGGAGAAGACAGGACTCAGTGACTGAGGGCTACTAGCATAGATTCCTGGGAAAGCACAAGAAAGGGAGTGGTGTGCAAACAGGAGCCACCAAGGCTCTCTTGTCTGTGAATGCGTGTGTGTCTGTTTTACATTCATATACTGTTCTTTGTGGGATGTATGAGCTCCTCTGGAAATTACCGGAGACCAACTCTGGGCCACCAGCTCTGCTGACTTTCACCAACAGGGGGTGTAAGAGACACACCTCAAGGAAAAGAGCTTCATCCTGAACTGTGGCTGCTGCTCCTTAGAATCACCTGGAGTTTTTTGTTTTTTAAAAGCAAATTCTATAGTCCAGATGTGGGGGCTTACACCTGTAATCCCAACACTTTAGGTGACTGAGGTGGGAGGATCGCTTGAGGCCAGGAGTTCAAGACCAGCCTGGCTAACATGGTGAAACCCCGTCTCTACCAAAAATACAAAAACTGGCCAGGCCTGGTGACTCATGCCTGTAATCCCATCACTTTGGGAGGCCGAGGCAGGCAGATCACCTGAGGTTGGGAGTTCAAGACCAGCCTGGCCAACATGGAGAAACTCCGTCTCTACTAAAAATACAAAATTAGCTGGGTGTGGTGGCAGTCACCTGTAATCCCAGCTACTCCGGAGGCTGAAGCAGGAGAATCACTTGAACCCAGGAGGCAGAGGTTGTGGTGAGCTGAGATCGCGCCATTGCACTCCAACTTGGGCAACAAGAGCAAAACTCCGTCTCAAAACAAAACAAAACAACAACAACAAAACACTAGCTGGATGTAGTGTCATGCACTTGTGGTCCCAGCTACTGAGGAGGCTGAGGCTAGAGAACTGCTTGAACCTGGGAGGTGGAGGTTGCAGTGAGCCAAGATGATGCCATTACATTCCCGCCTGGGCAACAGAGCAAGACAGTCTCCTAAATAAATAAAGCAAATCCCAGGCCCAATCAGGATTTAATGTGCTTTAACACATTAAAGCAGAATATCTAGGGCTGCCCTGTTCAATCAGTAGGCATGGATCATACATGGCTATTTAAATTAATAAAGACTAAACAACATTAAAAATTCTGTTTGGTTGTACTAGCCACATGTCAAGTGCTCTAAAGCCACATCTGGGGATAGTGGCTACCATACTGGATGGACAGTGCAAATATATATGATCTTCATCACTGCAGAGAGTTCTACTTAACAGTGCTGAAGGGGAGAGCTTGGCTTTTTTTTTTTTTTTCTATTTTTAAAGCTCCCCAGTTAATTCCAATGGGAGAGTGGACACAGAAGTGGCAGAACAAGGCAAAAAACAGGCTTGAGGCTGCCCTAATAAGTCCAGGCTGCTGGGCAGGAGAGGTGACATCTCTGGGAGAATCTAAGCAGGGGTGTGACAGGGCTACAGGAGAAAAAGCGAAAGAGGGGATATAAGGACTAGGAGACTGGAGGCATGTATGACGATCTAGGGATGTGACGGCTGAGCTAGAGCAAGGGGTGCTGGGATGGACGGGGGCACTTTGGGGGATGACATTCAAAACGGTTAACACTGAGACAGCATGGGTTTCTTGTTGTTGTTGTTGCTGTTTTTGAGACAGGGTCTCACTTTGTTGTCCAGGTTGGTGTGCAATGACATGATCACAGCTCTCTGTGGCCTTGACCTCCTGGACTCAAGTGATCCTCTTACTTCAGCCTCCTGAGTGGCCTGGACGTCTGTCACCATACCTGGCTAATTTTTAAATTTTTAGTAGAAATGGAGTATCCCTAAGTTGCCCAGTCTGGTCTTGAACTCCTGGGTTCAGGTGATTCTCCCACCTTGGCCTCCCAAAGTGCTGGGATTACAGGCATAAGCTACCAGCCTGGGTTTCAACCAAATAAGAAGGGTACTAGGGCAGGGTCCAAGAGACTCCCCCGCTGTGGATGGCAAAGGACATCCCGGGGTCCCGAGGTGGTAGTGAGAGTACCTCTTTACCAACCAGTACCAAAGCAGGTCAGTATTTTACCAACTAGCAAGCACAGCTGAGCTAGTTGAAATTCAATTCTGGTTAGGTGAGAATGCTCTGATTCCACCCCGTCTCACTGCTGTGAGTTGCCCAAAAGCTCTCCAGTCTGGCGCTGCCTACCAAGACGTGGAGGTGGGGGTGGAGGATCAGAGGAGGCAGGACGTGCGGAAGCTCGGGCAGGGAGGGGCCCTCAGTACCTCAATGGCACTGTCACACCAATTCATCTGGTCATCCACCAACTTGATGCTGTGCTTCATGCGCTCTGGGGGCAGTAGTTTGGCCTGACCCACGACAGCTGGAGATTGGAGAAAGCAGGAGACAGAGGATGCAGTGAGGGTCTGTGAGGAGATGCCACTTCCCAACCCAGTCCTGCCCGGCCCCAACTCACGGTCCATGGCTGCTGGTGCGGCAGTGCCCATGCCCCGGTTCTGGATCTGGTACACAGGCTGTGTGGGTCTCTGCCCTTCCTTCTCTCCCTTGGGTGGCGCAGGGGCTGCAGGGGGTGGTGGGGCGGTGCCCTCAGGGGTAGAGGCACCGGTCACGGCCACAGGCCCCTTCCCCTCCTCCCGTGGCTTCATGAGGACAATGGGCTTCTCCAGAGGGGCTGGAGCCGGTGGGGCAGCAGGGGCTGTTGGAGGTGGTGGCTGCTTTGACTATGGGGGTAAAAAGTTTCCGTCAATGGGGCAATCCCTTCCCTAACTGCTGCCCTCCTCCCTCTTTCAAAGTTCTTCCCTGCTCACCCGCTCTGCTGGAGGTTTTGAGAGGATGATGGGGGTTTTCTGCATGACGGAAGTGCTTGTCTCTTCGCTGGCATCCTGTGGTGAGGGAGGGCAGTTACTCAGGAATGGCGCACTGGCTCTCCTGGACATTCCAGATCTTTATGTGCCATGAACTATTCTAAATGCCTAAATATATATTAACTACCTTGATCCTACCAACAACCCTATGAGATAGATACTATTATTACCCCTACTTTACAGATGAAGAAAATGAAGCCCAGAAAGGTGAAGCTGATTGCCCAGAGTCACAAACCAATAAGCAAGGGAGCTGGAATTTGAACCCAGGCAGCCTGGCTGCAGAACCGAATCCTCAAGCACTCTGCTCAGCTTCCTCTGTGAGGCAACAAGCCGGGCTGGAAAGGAACTAGGAGCTAGACAGGTCTGGGTGCAAACCTGGTCCTGCCTCGAGTTGGCCGTGTGAACTTGATTAAGGAACCACCCTCACCACCTTCACTTATGCCTCATTTCCCCATCTGTGAGTAGGTACAGGAATTCTTCCTCGAAGGATTATTATGAGGATGAAAGGAGACAGAACACATCAAGTGTCTAGCGTGGCAACTGCTGCGTGGCAGGTGCTCACCATGTGAGAGCTGCTGGCGGCACTTGCTATCCTGATCACCTCTCCCCTCAGCCCCACTCCTGCTCTGGCAAAGCTGCCAGGCTGACCCCACACCTTGCCCTCTTCGTGCCTCCCTGTCTCACCCTCAGTCTGCTGAAGAGGGGAGAAATCTGAGTTTGAGTCCCGTTCCTTCTATGGTTCCTTGAGTAACCTCAGGAGAGTGTTGAGGTTACTCAGGAAGAAACAGTCCTGGGTCTGCTTCTTCATCAATATACTGAGGACATTTACTTAAACCCTGCTCACTTTACTGGCTTACGGTGAAGAACAAACAAAAAGATGACGTGAAAGTGCTCTGAAAAGAAGTTTCAAGGGAAAAACTACAGGAGGAGAGGCTGTGGGCTTCCAGGAGGCTAGGAAGGGGTAGATGATACAGGCTGAGTATCCCTCTCTGAGATGCCTGGGACCAGAAGTGTTCTGGATTTGGGGGTTTTTCTGAACTTTGGAATATTTGCCTGTTTCCTGGCTGAGTACCCCAAATTCACCCGCAATGATCCAATAAGCACTTCCCTTAAGTGTCATGTTGGTGCTCAAAACATTTTGAATTCTGGAGCACTTCAGTTATTCAATCTGTACCTAGCACGAACGCTGTGAGGATGGAGAGAAGACAGATAGATACACCCAGGTGGCAGAATGTAAAGCACCACTGCCTGACTAGCATAGAGGAAGCAGGGGAGAGGCGAGGGAGGCATTCAGGATGAGGCCCAATGGGCTATCACTGATATGGGAGAAAAAAATGGGAAGAGGAAAAATGGCAGAACGATGCTGAGGTCAGCAGGGGACGTGGAGGATAAGAAGCCCATGGGCATGACAGGAGGCTGCCGGGGCTCAGCAGCACATTTAGAGACAAAACTGAGATTTCAGAGTTGCTTGTTCAGGGATTAAACCTGAAGGTGTGCAAGGATGATAATAATCCCCAGGAAGGCATTATGTGGAAGGAAGAGACTACATGTTCTCATTTACGCTGTGGCCCAAGAGAAGAAGCAAGTAAGAGCTCAGCTCACTGTGAATAAACTATTTTTCATGTTTGTATGGTTTTATACCGCAGAAATTGGCCCCAATTGTTACCTACTTCCACCCTACCAGACATCTCTGAGGTAAACAGGGCCATAGAGAAAAAAAACCCAGGGGCAGGTTCTGGCAGTGAGTCACCTAAGTACAGGAGCAGAGTGAGGCAAGGCCTGGGCACAAGCCGATCCCTCCTGATTCCCAGCCCAGGGCACTGTCTGCAGCAGGCAGAATGATGCTATATGTGACACTAAGCTGGACCTGGATCTGAGTTCTGGGCCCAAAGTTTACTGATGCTGATTTTGGACAAGTCCTTTCACCTCTGGGCTCATTTTCCTCATTAGTGAAAATCAGATCTATCATAGAATCTACTTCATGGGGTAGCTGTAAGGGTTCAGGAAGACCCAAAGGATGTAAAGCACTTTGCACAGTGCAAGCACAGTGTGCGCTACTCAGTAAACAGAAGCAGTTGTTATTATGACGTGATTCTTTAACACATGAGCTATGGCACCTCTCGGCTCAAACCGTCCAACGCCAATTGCACACAGTGAAATACAAAGTTCTTTCCAAGGCCTACCAGGTCCTATATGATCTGGCCCGTTACCTCTCAGACTTCACCCTATCTCTCTCCCTCCTTCCTTATCCATTGCAGCCAGCCTGGCTTCCTCTGGCTACTCCTTGAACACGCCACCCCAGGGCCTTTGTGCTTGCTGTTCTGTCTAGAAGGCTCTTCAACTCAGATTTTAGCATGTCTTACTCCCTCATCTCCTTCAAGTCTCTGCTAAAAAGTCACCTCTTCAGAGAGACCTTCTCTGATGGTCCCTTTATCACTCTTTACCTTCTTTACCCATGAAGGCAGTGGGTTTTGTTTACAGATGTACCCCCAGCATCTGGATTAGTGCCTGGCACATGGTGGGTGCTCAATGAACATTTGTGGAACAACTAAACACATGAATGCTGCTCCTGGGTCCAGACACTCACCCGTCTCTCCCTTTCCCATGGTGCAATGTAGTCCCTCTCCCGACCACCAGGCCCAGACAGATTCTGGGGGCCACCAGAGCCAGGCTCCTTCCACCGTCGCCGCCGCTCAATCCCATACAGTCCAGGCTGACTGTGTCCAGATTCAGACATGGTCACCTATGCAGGGAGTGAGGGATTTCAGGATGAGAAAGTCTCTTCCTACTCTACTTGGCATACCCCAAACTACATGAAGGCCCTTCCTTTCTTTTTTTTTTTTTTTTTTTAGAGATGGTGATGGTGTCTGTCTCTGTCACCCAGGCTGGAGTACAGTGGATAGATCTTGGCTCACTGCGGCCTCAGCCTCCTAGGTTCAAGCAATTCTCCTGCCTCAACCTCCTGAGTAGCTGGGACTACAGGCACATGCCACCAAACCCGGCTAATTTTTTTTTTTGTATTTTTAGTAGAGATGGGGTTTCACCATGTTGGCCAGGTTGGTCTCGAACTCCTGACCGCAGGCAATCCACCTGCCTTGGCCTCCCAAAATGCTGGGATTACAGGCATGAGCCACTGCGCCTGGCTAAGGCCCTTCCTTTCAACAGAACTCTGGGCTTGTGGCAGCAACTGTAAGCTGGCTCCCAACATCCACTCCTGACTTCTTCCAAAAAAGTAAAACCCTCACTTCTGAGGTAGGTACAAGGCTATCCAGAACACATTTCTCATCCGTGTTTGCAGTTAGGTGTGCCCATGTGACTAAGTACTTTCCAGCTATGGTATGACACTAGAAGTATGGCTTGGCAGCTTCCAGAAACTTCCCTTTACAGATTCTGGCAATGCCTTTTGCCTCTTCCTCCCAGTGACAGGAATGTGGGTGTGGAGGTTGGAGCTCAAGCAGCTATCTTGAGCTGTAAGGCAACTTAATAGAAGGTACAGTAAAACAAGACACAAGGTTGGGGGGGTTCCATGTTAATTCTGAATGGCCTACTTTGAGAGGCAGTGAAAAACAAATACACATCTATCTCTTACTTGCAGCCAAAACTATTCCCAACTATTAACATGCTCCAACATAAATAAACTCATAGGGGCAAATTCACATAAAAATGGGACATTCCAAGGCTGGGCGCGGTGGCTCAAGCCTGTAATCCCAGCACTTTGGGAGGCCGAGGCGGGTGGATCACGAGGTCAAGAGATCGAGACCATCCTGGTCAACATGATGAAACCCCGTCTCTACTAAAAATACAAAAAATTAGCTGGGCATGGTGGCGTGTGCCTGTAATCCCAGCGACTCAGGAGGCTGGGGCAGGAGAATTGCCTGAACCCGGGAGGCGGAGGTTGCGGTGAGCCGAGATCGCGCCATTGCACTCCAGCCTGGGTAACAAGAGCGAAACTCCGTCTCAAAAAAAAAAAAAAAAAAAAAAAAAATGGGACATTCCGCTGGGTGCGGTGGCTCACGCCTGTAAATCTCAGCACTTTGGGAAGCTGAGGCAGGTGGATTACCTGAGGTCAGGAGTTCAAAACCAGCCTGGCCAACATAGTGAAACCCCGTCTCCAGTAAAAATACAAAAAATTAGCTGCGGGCACCTGTAAACCCAGCTACTCAGGAGAGTGAGGCAGGAGAATCACTTGAACCCAGGAGGCGGAGGCTGCAGTGAGCCAAGATTGCACCATTGCACTCCAGCCTGGGCAACAAGCAAAACTCCATCTAAAAAAATAAAAAATAAAAAAATTAAAAAAAAGATATTCTCCTTACCAAAATGCTGCAAGGCATTTCCTTACAAACCAGCAATGTGAGCCTCAGTCCAACAGCTACTCTTGATTAGCCATTACTAGTGTATGTCATGGTGGGGCTCCAGCACTCAAGGGCCTATTTTCACCTGGTATCCCACTACAGTTCAGTGTCTGTCTTCCGTTCCTGATGGTCGGCCTTTCCTCACGCTGAATTTCATTTCAAGGTGTCCCTGGTGTTTAATTTATCTGAGATGTTATATAGTGTCTGGCTACCTATGCAACCCACTCTCCACCATTTTAGTATCTGTTTACAGGTCCTTGGAGTTTTCCCAGCTGTTCACACATCACTCAAGGGTGCTCTTTGACTACTTAACTGTTTGTAGAACTCTATGGGGCTATCTGCTCAAGCTCAGAGGTCAGGCTGCCAAATTGTGGCCTATGGGCCAAATCTGCTTTGCCTTCTGTTTTTGTAAATAGAAAGTTTTATCGGAACATGGCCACATCCATCAATTTACAAACTGTCTACCGCGGCCTTCTTGATGCAATGGCAGAGCTGAGTAGCTGAGACCGGCAGTACAGTCTGCAAGGCCTAAAATAATTATTCTCTGGCCTTTACGGAAAGTTTTACTGAATGGCTGAGTATGGCAGCTCACACTTGTAATCCCGACACTTCGGGAGGCCGAGACCTGAGGACTGTTTGAGCCAAGGAGTTCGAGATCAGCTTGGGCAACACAGCAAGATCCTGTCTCTATAAAACATTGAAAAAACAAAAAAATAGCTGGGGGTGGTGGCATGCACCTGTAGTCCCAGCTACTTAGGAGGCTGAGGTGGTGGGATCACTTGAGCCTGGGAGGTCAAGGCTGCCATGACCATGCTGCACCACTGCACTCTAGCCTGGGCAACAAAGCGAGACCCTGTCTCAAAAAGAAAAAAAAAAAAAAAAGTTTGCTGACCCTTGCTTAGCTTGGAAGTATCTGTTAAATCCCTCCACGAACCCACCCCAGCCCCACCTCAGTACATAATAACATAAACAGGTCCCTCCAAGACGCTCCAGAACTGAAGGGTCTGTTTACGAGATGTAGGCGTAATTTTGCTAGCCAGACAAGGGGCTTGTCTAGCTTCTCTCTCACTGTGCTACATGACCTCTTCCCCAGCCACAAGCCAGGTTGAAGACTGCTTTCCTAGACAGAGGACAAGAGCCTGTTTACAGATGCTTAGGGAAAATGACTCATTCAATACCCAAATGACTGCTTACAGTCTCCGATGGAGACTCTCCCCAGAACCTGAGACTCCTCACTTCCTTGCAATTAAGTGTCTTAACACATTACTCTGAAATCCTACCCAGTGCTTAAGTGCCTGTCTTCATGCCTCAACTGGGATTCTGCCCAGCCCTGAAGTTTCTGGGTTATGAGGATGCCATTCCTGCACAAGGTAAGCGCCCTGTGCGCACTTTTTTTGGTTTTTTTTTTGAGACAGAGTTTTGCTCTGTTGCCCAGGCTGAAGTGTAATGGTGCAGTCTCACTGCAGCCTCTGCCCCCCGGGTTCAGCCAATTCTCCTGCCTCAGCCTCCCGAGTAGCTGGAATTACAGGCGCAGGCCTGGCTAAGTTTTGCATTTTCAGTAGAGAGGGGGTTTCGCCATATTGGCCAGGCTGGTCTCGAACTCCTGGCCTCAAGTGATCCACCGGGTCTCGGCCTCCCAAAGTGATGGCATTCTGAGAGTGCCTGCCCTCCCTGTGCCCTTTATTCTGGAAGCTTCCACAGTATCTGAATGTGAGGAGTTCCTCGGAACTTAAGGGCTCACCTAACCCAGGTGTGGCAGTTGCAGTGAGCCAAGACCGCGCCACTGCATTCAAGCCTGGCGCCTGGCGACAGAGCAAGACTGTCTCAAAAAAAAAAAAAAAAAAAAGCCCACCCACATGCAAGCGGGTACCCTGGCTCCTTTGGGAGATTCCCCCCAAACTTACAAAAGTCAGTCTATTTAAGTGTCTACTGATGGACACCTAATAAGGTGACCTCCTGAAAATTAACAATCTAATTTATATTTTTGGGGGGGGTCTCCTCAGTACTTAGACATCGTTTCACACACTCCCTTCGGGGATCTCCCAAAGCCTCAGTGGCTACTTGCAAATATCTAGGGAGACTCTCCGATTTCTGAGTATTTAAGCCCACCTCGTGGAGCACGCCTCACCCCACAACTATAATCAATTTGCACATTGTCCTAAGGACAGCCTAGGACTTACACTTCTCTCTACGGGCTCCTAGAGGAGGGCCTCCCCCGGATTTAGCCATTGATTTACAAAGCTTTCCAGGGGGAACCCAACTCAAGTTTCTCTTTACACGTTATTGAGGCGG
Source organism: Sapajus apella (assembly GCF_009761245.1). Taxonomy (NCBI): domain Eukaryota; kingdom Metazoa; phylum Chordata; class Mammalia; order Primates; family Cebidae; genus Sapajus; species Sapajus apella. Next base: position 3,769,738 of record NW_022437070.1, on the reverse strand, counting down.
CCTCCCCAGTACTTGACGGGCAGTCTACAGGCTCTACTTGGATCTCGCAGAGCAGAAGTTTCTTATTTACACGTCATTTCCGTCCCCCGCCCCCATTCCTGCCAACCCAGTATCGAACCGACAGCCACTTGCCCCATACTCAGTGCCGCAACCCCACCGGAAGTCCCAGCGAGCTTTTAATGGCCGAGGCGGGGGCGTCGCCTGCCGGCGCGCCCCGCCCCCTGCCGGTGCGCGAGCCTCGCATGGGCTAGCGGGCCCCTTACCTAAGGCAGCTGCTGATTGGTTCTTGGGGTGCGGTGTGCGCTCTCCCGTGACAGGAATCGGGTGGGGGCGGGGAGGCTGACCCAAGCCGTCCGCCTGCAAATGGCGTCTGGGGGCCAGGAACGCGGGAAAAAGAGAAAGTGGGCACCCCCCTACTCCGGAACTGGCCTCGGCGTCCCGGATGCAGCTCCTAAGGAAAGCTGGCCTGAAGGAGGAAGAGGAGGAGGAGGTAACGCGAGGCCAAGCTGAGATCAGGTCCCTCAGGCGGCTTGTCCTGCGCATGCGCTAAGGGCTGAACGCGCGAGAAAGGAACGCGCGCGCCGGGCTGAGCATGCGTGGATGGAGGAGGTCGGCTTCAGCACGCATGCGAGTTCCGAAGGTGGGGGGTGGAGGGGCGCTGCGGCTCTGACTCAAGGCGCGGGTGTGCGGTTGGGGGTTGAGGGTGGGGAGATGAGTGGGGAAATGGATACGCCAGGGAGCGGGAGGGAAAGCAGCCCGGACCTGGGGTTCGAGTCGTGGCTCTTCAGTGATGTTGGCGGGATGCGGTGGGGTGGAGCGACAGGGAGGAATTTCACTGTTCTGGGCTGAGTGCCAAGAACACAGGAATGAATCAGACTTGGCGTGCGCCCTGGAAGACACCCGGCATGTGGAGGGAGACTGCCAGGGCCTCAAATCACTTAGGAAAGGGCGCGGGTCCGGTTGGACCTTGAAGGACAGGCAGGCGAGGGCACTCCAGGGGACAGCAAAGCAAAGGAGATGAAGACCCGGGGAAAGAGATCCAGACTGGTTTGGATTCAGGGTACCCCCGGGTGGAAGGTGAGGCAGCAGAGTGGGCAGGTCAGACCTTGAAGGGTCTGTCGTGTCAGGTTTATCCTTAAGGCTTGGGAGATGCAGAATAGCCCGAGATAGAACGACATTCAAAACCCTCGAAGGCCGCGTTGGAAGAGGGAATCCGCTCCAGGATTAAAAATTTAAACGCCCGTGGGCGGAGCTTTGCGCGCGCCAAAGAGAAGCATTGGGCGAGGGGCGCGGCTTGGAGGGCGCATGAGCAGTCGGAAGGGCCGGCTGTTGCCAGTAGAATGGGCAAATAGGAAGGTTCTCGCTTTTTATTTGAAATTTTATTTTTTTAATTAATTTATTTATTTAGAGGCGGAGGCTCGCTCTATCGCCCAGGCTGGAGTGCAGTGGCACGATCTCGAATCACTGCAACCTCCCCTTTCTGAATTCAAGCAATTCTCCTGCCTCAGCCTCCCGAGTAGCTGGGATTACAGGGCCCGGCAGCATGCCGGCTAATTTTTTTTTGTATTTTTAATAGAGACAGGGTTTTGCCTGGCTGTGGTCTCCAACTCCTGACCCCAAGTGATCCGCCCACCTTGGCCTCCCAAAGTGCTAGGATTACAAGCATGAGCCACCATGCCCGGCCTAAAAAAAAATTTTTTTTTTTAGATTATATTTGAACAGGTATCACATGTACATACACAATTCAAACCTCTCTGGCTGCATATAATAAAAGTAAGTCTCCAGCCGGGTTCGGTGACTCGCGCCTATAATCCCAGCACTTTGGGATGCCAAGGTGGGCAGATCACCTGAGGTCGGGAGTTCAAGGCCAGAGTGACCAACATGGAGAAAACTCGTCTCTACTAAAAATACAAAATTAGCCGGGTGTGGCGGCACATGCCTGTAATCCTAGCTACACAGGAGGCTGAGGCAGGAGAATCGCTTGAACCTGGGAGGCGGAGGTTGCGATGAGCCGAGATCGCACCATTGCAGTCCAGCCTGGGCAACAAGAGCGAGACTTCGTCTCAAAAAAAAAAAAAGTAAGTCTCTACCTCTGGTTTCCAGTTTCCATTCCTAAAGCACTGGTTCCCGGTTTCCTTCTGGAGTTGCTGTTATAATAAAGCATTGGAGTTAAGAGCATGTGTTGAGTTCATACAATTAGTGGCTGACCTTGACCAAATACCTTAATGCTGTCTACTTCTTCGTCCCTGTTTGTGAAATGGGTGTTGTCACCAGCATTAAATGGGTGAGAGTGTGTAGAATAGTGCCTGCTGCCTAGCAGCACTGTGTGTCGTCACTGTGTTATTTTGTGATCTACCATGATGATAGCTGTAGAATCTGAGCAGCCCTCTCCCCTCCAGGCCTCACTCCTGCGTCATTGTCCCAGCACCAGTACCAGGTGGAGCCATCTCTCCAGGCTGCCACAGGTAGACAGAAACACCAGTTACCCAGGCTGACTTGAGTACACTGATTGATTCTGGGGAGAGATTCTGGGTGTTTGACAAAAATACAAAATGACAGGCCATCTCTGTATTATGTCTGTCGAGTGTCCAATTTTACTTCTTCGGCTCAGGCCATATCTGTTTTTCTTCTCTGAATTTCTCAACCCCAGATCACCTACCATTGAGAGTTTCACATCTGGGCAACCCTCAGAGGTAGAATTTTCTTAAAAGTGGGAAAAAAGAGGCCTGGCATTGACCTTGGGCCCACGGTGTGCCATGCTGTGTGTTCTCTGCTTTATATACATCACTATAACCTCCCCTATTTGTTTAACAGATGTTGGCCGGGCATGGTGGCTCACACCTGTAATCCCAGCACTTTGGGAGGCCAAGGCAGGTGGATCGCCTGAGGTCAGGAGTTCGAGACCAGCCTGATCAACATGGTGAAACCCCATCTCTACAAAAAATACAAAAATTAGCTGGGCATGGTGGCACGCACCTGTATTGCCAGCTGCTCAGGAGGCTGAGGCATGAGAATCACTTGAATCCAGGAGGCGGAGGTTGCAGTGAGCCGAGATCACACCACTGCACTCCAGCCTGGGCAACAAAGTGAGATTCCATCTCCAAGAAAAATAAACAAACAAACCAGATGTAGACAAATTACCCTGAAAGAGAGAAGGGCCTTACTGAAGGCCCAGTAGCCAGGAAGCAGCAGGGCTTGGATTCAGACCCAAGCCTGTCTCTCTTCAGAGCAAGCCTATACTTTTTCCCTGGTACCAGGGAGCCAGCCTGGTGATGAGTCAGTGTCTAGTCAGGCACCTAGTGAGCTGCCTTTTTGTATTAGTGGCATGGTGTGCTGTTCTGGAGATATATCATACTTTAACACTTTGTCTGTTGATGAGCATTTAGTCTGTTACTGAACTTATGCTCTTATAAACATTTACTATAGGGTTTTGTGTGTACGTTTCTGTTTTCTAATTGTTCTTTTTCAGACATGGTCTTACTGTCTCACCCAGGCTGGAGTTCTGTGACACAATTGTGGCTCATTGCAGCCTCAACCTCCTGGGCTTAAGCAATCCTCCCACCTCAGCCTGCGGAGTAGCTGGGACCACAGGCATGTGCCACCACACCCAGCTAATTTATTTTTTGTAGAGATAGGGTCTCACTGTGTTGCCCAGGCTGTCTCAAACTCCTGGCTCAAGCAGTCCTCCTGCCTCAGCCTCCCACAGTGCTGAGATTATGCCACAGTTAACATCCTTGTGATTATGTGACTGTGTATCTATGATAGTATTATCAGTAAACTATCTCATTTGAAGTGCAAGTAGGATTGCTGGGTCAAAGGGTATGTACATTGGGAATTTTGAGAACCACTGCCAAATTATCTGTTCATCTCTTTACTTTTTTGTTTTTGAGACAGGGTCTCACTCTGTCACCCACGCTAGTGTACAGTGGTGTGATCACAGCTTAATGCAGCCTCAGCTTCCCAGATTCAAGCAGTTCTGCCTCAGCCTCCCAAGTAGCTGGGACTACAGGAGTGGGCCCTCCACCCAGCTAATTTTTGTATTTCTTGTAGAGGCAGAGTTTCACCATATTGCCTAGCCTGAGCTCAAGCATTCCTTCCACCTCAGCTTCCCAGAGTGCTGGGACTACAGGTATGAGCCACTGTGCCTGGCCCTGTTCTCCTCTTTTTCACTTCTCTGTTCATTTCTTTCATTTATATATTAAATGAATTATGGAACTCTAGTCATCTGCCAAGCACAGCTGTAGGCTGGAGATCCTGTAGTGAATAAGAGAGAGCACCTGCCTTTTGGGAGCAGATATTCTAGTGGGGCAGATGACATCAGATAAAGGATGCTTGGAAGGAAAGAAAATTGGGGCTGGGTGCAGTGGCTCACGCCTCCCAAAGTGTTGGTGTAATCCCAACACTTTGGGAGGCCAAGTTGGCGGATCACCAGGTCAGGAGTTTGAGAACAGCCTGGCCAACGTGGGGAAGCCCTGTCTCTACTAAAAATACAAAAATTAGCCAAGCGTTGTGGCGGGAACCTGTAATCCAGCTACCCGGGAGGCTGAGGCAGGATAATTGCTTTAACCTCGGAGGCGGAAGTTGTAGTGAGCCGAGACAGCACCATTGCACTCCAGCCTGGGTGACAAAGCAAGATGCTGTCTCAAGAAAAAGAAAAAAGAAAGAAAGAAAGAAAAGAAAAGAAAATTGGGGGTAAGGATGCAAAATTTCATTTAGACAGGAGGAATAAATTCAAGAGCTCCCGTGCACAACATGGTAACTATAGTTAGTAACAATGTATACTTGAAAATTGCCGGCTGGCCGTGGTGGCTCACGCCTGTAATCCCAGCACTTTGGGAGACCAAGGCTGATGGATCACGAGGTCAGGAGTTTGAGGCCAAGGCTGGTGGGTCACGAGGTCAGGAGTTTGAGACCAGCCTGGTCAACATGATGAATCCCTGTCTCTACTAAAAATACAAAAATTAGCCGGGCATGGTGGTGTGTACCTGTAATCCCAGCTACTTGGGAGGCTAAGGCAGGAGAATCACTTGAACCTGAGAGGCAGAGGTTGCAGTGAGCCAAGACCATGCCATTGTACTCCAGCCTGGGCAACAGAGCAAAACTGTGTCTCAAAAAAAAAAAAAAAAAAAGAAGAAAGAAAATTTGGGGTGAGAATTGGGAAGAATTCAAAGGATACAAAATTTCATTTAGACAGGAGGAATAAATTCAATTTTAGTATATGTGCTGCCTAAGTGAGCACATAAATTCAAGAGCTCCAGTGCACAACATGGTAACTACAGTTAGTAACAATGTATACTTGAAAAGGGGTGGGGGCTCACACCTGTAACCCCAGCACTTTGGGAGGCCAAGGCAGTTAATCGGGAGTTTGAGACCAGCCTTGCCAACATGGTGAAATCCCATCTCTACTAAAAATACAAAAATTAGTTGGTTGTGGTGGCAGGCACCTGTAATCCCAGCTACTTGGGAGGCTGAGGTAGGAGAATTGCTTAAACCCCAGAGTGGAGGTTGCAGCGAGCTGAAATGGAACCATTGCACTCCAGCCTGGGTGACAGAGCAAGACTCCATCTCAAAAAAAAAAAGAAAATGGCCAAGAGAATAACTTTTCAGTGTCCTCACCACAAAAATGATAAATATATGAAATAATGCATATGTTAATTAGCTTGATTTAGCCATTGTGCAATGTATATATATACAAAACATGTTGTGGGCTGGGCGCGGTGGCTCACGCCTGTAATCCCAGCACTTTGGGAGGCCGAGGCGGGTGGATCACGAGGTCAAGAGATCGAGACCATCCTGGTCAACATGGTGAAACCCCGTCTCTACTAAAAATACAAAAAATTAGCTGGGCATGGTGGCGCGTGCCTGTAATCCCAGCTACTCAGGAGGCTGAGGCAGGAGAATTGCCTGAACCCAGGAGGCAGAGGTTGCGGTGAGCCGAGATCGCGCCATTGCACTCCAGCCTGGGTAACAAGAGCGAAACTGTCTAAAAAAAAAAAAAAAAACATGTTGTACACCGTAAATGTATGCAATTTTTTTTCCAATTAAAAATAAAGTCAGGTTACAGGAATTGAGGTTGGTAGAGGTCACAGAGAGTTACAGGTGGCCAAGGAAGCCTGCTTTGAGGGGGTGACATTTGAGCAGAGACCTGAATGCAATTAAGGAAGGTCTGAAATTAGCCTTGTGAAGATGCTGAAAAACAGCGAGTAAGGCCGGGCGTGGTAGCTGACGCCTGTAATCCCAGCACTTTGGGAGGCCGAGACAGGTGGATCACCTGAGGTCAGGAGTTCAAGACCAGCCTGGCCAACATGGTGAAACCCATCTCTACTAAAAAATACAAAAATTATGCTTGCATGGTGGCACATGCCTGTAATTCCAGCTATGTGGGAGGCTGAGGAAGGAGAATCGCTGGAATCCAGGAGGCAGAGGTTGCAGTGAGCTGAGATCGCGCCACTGCACTCAAGCCTTCTCGATGGGATCCAGACTCCATTTCAAAAAAAGAACATCGAGTAAAAGACCCCAAAGTGTGGGAGTGGGGTCAGGTGGCCAGAGTGGCTCAAACAGCAAGGGAGGGAAAGAAGAGGGGCAGGACTGATTTAGAGACAGAGCTGTAGACAGGACTAATTTACATAAAGTCTGATAGGCTATGGTAAGCATTTGGAATTTACTTCCAAATGTAACAGAAAGCCATAGCAGGGCTGCAGACAAGCCCTGGCTTGTTCCAATGAATGTTTACAAAGACTTTTCCAGTGAACAACAAAAATGAATGGTGATTGCCTGTAAGGATGAGGGTATAGACAGATGTGGTTCAGGGCTGTGGGGACTTCAAAAAGTGTTGTTGTTTTTTTAAACCACATAACTATTACCTAGGCACAAAAATGTTCAATGAAAACAGTGCTGGTTGCTGTGAGGAGAATGGCCTGCAGGGGCGGAAGCAGATGAGAAAGCTAATGTCCTTGTGTCCTTGCCCGGGCCAGAGAGGATAGTGGTTCAGGAAGAGGGTGGTGCTGATAGACGAGGTGAGAAGGTTCCAGAACTGGGATCTGTTTTGAAGGTAGTGCCAAGAAATTAAACATGGGGTGTGAGAGGAAGCATGAATCAGGGATGACTTAAACGTCGTCTTAGAGATCTGTTGTACAACAAGGTGACTCTAGTTCACAACAATGTATTATATACTTGAAACTTACTAAAAGATTAGATTTTAAGTGTTCTCACACCTCAAAAAAGTATATGGAATAATACATATGTTAATTAGCTTGATTTAGCCATTCCATGATGTGTACATATATTAAAATATCATGTTACTTGCAGCATTAAAAAATGTTCCAGGTGGGCTCGGTGGCTCACACCTGTAATCCCAGCACTTTGGGAGGCCAGAGGCCAAGTCGGGTGGACCATGAGGTCAGGAGTTCAAGACCAGCCTGGCCAATATGGTGAAATCCCGTCTCTACTAAAAATACAAAAATTAGCTGGGCGTCGTGGCAAGCACCTGTAATCCCAACTACTGGGGAGGCTGAGGCAGAAGAATCACTTGAACCTGGGAGGTGGAGGTTGCAGTAAGCTGAGATTGTGCCACTGCACTCCAGCCTGTGTGACAGGATGAGACTCCATCTCAAAAAACAAAAAAAGTTCCAGAGGTTTTAGGCCTGGCCAACCTCTTGAAGACTGATGCTTTTTACTGGGATCAGGAAGAGTAGTTTTGGTGGGAAATCAACATGCTTTGAAATTCTTAACTTTGAGATACATGTTAGACATCAAATAAGTGGTCAGAGTTAGGGGGAAAAGCTAGGGTTTGGAGATAAAGACTTTTTCAGACTTTTCATTACAGAATTTAATTTAATTGATTGATTGATTTTGAGACAAAGTCTTGCTCTGTCACCCAGGCTGGAATGCAATGGCATGATCTTGGCTCCCTGCAACTTCCACCTCTCGAACTCAAGCAGTCTTCCGCCTCAGCCTCCCAAGTAGCTGGGACCATGTTGACCAGGATGGTCTCAATCTCCTGACCTCGTGATCCACCCACCTTGGCCTCCAAAACTGTTGGTATTATAGGCCTGAGCCACCGCACACGGCCCACCCCAGCTAATTTTTTAGAGATGAGGTTTCACTATCTGCCTAGGCTGGGTCTCGAACTCCTGGGCTCAAGCAATCTACCCACCTCAGCCTCCCAAAGGCTGGGGTTGCAGTCATTATAGAATTTTAAAAACACACACAAAGATATGATAGGAAGAGACTCCCACGTACCCATCGCCCAGTATTGACAGTCATCTGCATTTTACTTGTCTTATTTCTTCTGTTTTTCCCATCCCACATATGAGCACATTTCCTTCCACCCCCTGGAATTTTGTTTGTTTTGAGAAAATCACAGATATCCTTGTCATTTTATTAGTAACTATACTGGTATGCTAAATTTTGGAGCTGCTCACGTATAGATGATAGGTAAAGCTGTGATTTGCTGAGATCACCTAGACTGAGAGGTTGAAGAGAGCTGGGACTAAGCCTGAGCCTCCTGCATGTAGGAGCCAGGCTCCTGAAGAGGGGCGGAGATGGAGCCAGGAATGTTGGGGAGGGGATGACCTGGCGCCGTGGGAGTAAAGGGTTCCAAAGAGAAGGTAATGGACTAAGGACCAGAGACAGGGGCAGCAGCTGGAGGTGGATATGGGCCCAGCAGAGAAAAGACATGGCTTTTGATCCCCTATCTAACTATGTTATGGAAACTTCTATCTATAAGGAAACTGTATAAGTACTTATTTTTCTTTTTTTTTTTTTTTTTTTTTTTTTTTTTTTTTTTGAGATGGAGTTTCGCTCGTTACCCAGGCTGGAGTGCAATGGCGTGATCTCGGCTCACCGCAACCTCCGCCTCCTGGGTTCAGGCAATTCTCCTGCCTCAGCCTCCTGAGTAGCTGGGATTACAGGCATGCGCCACCATGCCCAGCTAATGTTTTGTATTTTTAGTAGAGATGGGGTTTCACCATGTTGACCAGGATGGTCTCGATATCTTGACCTCGTGATACACCCGCCTCGGCCTCCCAAAGTGATGGGATTACAGGCGTGAGCCACCGCTCCCGGCTTATTTTTCTTTTAACTGTGTGTGTGTGTGTGTGTGTGTGTGTGTGTGTGTGTGTGTGTGTGTAGTATAACTTAAGTGTGGTAAAGTATATAAAGGGCACACATCTTAAGTGTTCCGGGCAATGAATTTTTACCAATGTATATATCCTTGTAACTGCTAATCAGAGAACATTTCCAGCACCCAGACATCCTCCTCGTGCCCTTTCCCTGTCAATTCCCTTGCTCCAGAAGCAACCACCCACCTGATGCCAATCAAAAACAGGCACAGAGGCCAGGTATGTAGTTCACTCCTGTAATCCCAGCACTTTAGGAAGCTGAGGTGGGCGGATCACTTGAGGTCAGGAGTTTGAGACCAGCCTGAACAACATGGAGAAAATACAAAATTAGCCCAGCGTGGTGGCGGGCGCCTGTCATCCCAGCTACTGGGGAGGCTGAGGCAGGAGAATCATTTGAACCCGGGAGGTGGAGGTTGCAGTGAGCTGAGATTGCACTCCAGCCTGGGCAACAAGAGCAAACCTCTGTCTCGAAAAATGAAAAACAGGCACATAGATTTAGGTGTGTCTGTTTTTGAACTTCATGTAAATGAAATCTGTGTCAGTTAAAGAAAAAAAGAGAGCTAGGCATGGTGGCACACACCTATAGTCCCAGCTGCTTGGGAGGCTGAGGCGGGAGGATCTCTTGAGTGCAGGAGTTCAAGGCTGCAGTGAGCTATGATTGTACCACTGTACTCCAGTCTGGGTGACAGAGCAAGACCCTGTCTCTAAAAAAATAAGAGCTGAACTCAGAGCTAGACTTTCACAGGAGAGCAGGGGGAGGAATGGAAGGGCTTTGAGCATGGGAAAGGTGTGGGTGTTAGAAGAGTCCTCAGGGCAGTTGGGGGTTTCATGAAGGGGAAAGGCCTGTGACTGGCTGTATGAGCCTGGGGAAGCCCCTGCCCCTCTCTGGGCACCCAGTCCTCATGGGAGTGCAGGCAGAACAGAAATAGGAGAGGGAAGGAGCCAAAATCACCATAAGACCGTGACTCCGGAGGACAGAGCCCTCTGATTCATGTCTGCAGCCCAGCTCCTGGCCCAGGGCCTTAGAAGTGTTGATTTGGTGAGGATGGTGCAAACCTGCCAGAAGTGGGGGCATCCAGGCCTGAGTGCCACAGTGGAGAATGAGGGCAGGTGGGCCAGGGCAGAGCCAAGATAATTCAGAATACAGGATCTCTTCTATTTTCCAGGTTCTTGGTCAAAAGCCCCTTCTCACTGGTTCCAACCTTGCCTCAGCTGAAACCAACATGGATGGCTTCAGGCCCTCCCAGGCATTCAGAGGGTTCATTTAGTGACATTCACTGAGGCCCTGTCTATACCAGGCCCTTGGTATTGAAGACACAATTGTGAAGAAAAATGAAAATACAGGCAGGGTGCGGTGGCTCGTGCCTGTAATCCCAGCACCTTGGGAGGCTGAGGCGGGCGGATCATGAGGTCAGGAGCTCAAGACCATCCTGGCTAACATGGTGAAACAGCATCTCTACTAAAAAAAATACAAAAAAATTAGCCAGACATGGTGCCTGTAATCCCAGCTACTTGGGAGCCTGAGGCAGGAGAATTGCTTGAACCCAGGAGGTGGAGGTTGCAGTGAGCCAAGATCACGCCACTGCACTCCAGCCTAGGTGACAGAGTGAGACTCCGTCTCAAAAAAAAAAAAAAGAAAATACAATGTGAAGATCTCTTGAGTGTCTGAATGGGTCAGGTGGCTAAGTGCTGGGGCTCTGGAGCCAGGCTGCCTGGGTCACATCCTGGCTCCAAACTTCTTTGCTATGGCTTTGGGCAGTTACCTCATCTGTAAAATGGGACCAACAGTGCCTACCTTGCCTCCTTTCATTGAGATCACTTATTAAAAGAACTTAGCATGATGCTTGACCCAATGTTATTATTTGAGACAGGGTCTCACTTTGTCATCCAGGCTGGAGTGCAGTGGCATGGTCACAGCTCACTGCAGCCTCAACTTCCCAGGTTCCTCAAGTGATCCTCCCAGCTCAGCCTCCCAAGTAGCTGGGACCACAGGTGTGTGCCCGTACACTTGGTTAATTTGTTGTCGTTTGAGACGGAGTCTCACTCTGTCACCCAGGCTGGAGTGCAGTGGTACAATCTTGGCTCACTGCAACCTCTGCCTCCTGGGTTCAAGCAATTCTCCTGCCTCAGTCAGACTCCCAAGTAGCTGGCGCACCCCACCACACCTGGCTAATTTTTATATTTTTAGTAGAGATAGGGTTTCACCATGTTGGCCAGGCTGGTCTCAAACTTCTGGCCTCAGATGATCTGCCTGCCTTGGCCTCCAAAAGTGCTGGGATTACAGGCGTGAGCCGCCGCGCCTAGCCAGACCCAATATGATTATTGTGATAGGGATAGGTTTATGAGGCTGTAGGAGTGTCAGACAGGGCCTCCTGGAGGAGAGGATATGTAAGCTGAGGCCTGACAGAGGTGTAAGAAGGAGGTCGCCAGCTAAAAGGGAGTGGACAAGGGAAGAGTGGTCCCAGAAGAACGAGTTTAGCAGAGGCTTTGGCAACACTGCCAGGAGGGCTTCTTGCAGGGGAAGGGTGTCAGCAATTTCTGGAGGTCTCATCCATTTCCTTTCTTGAGTCCCCGCCTTTACTCCCCAGGTGGGCCGGCCTCCAGAGGAAGGGCAGTTTGTGACAGTGGGTGGCAAAGGCCCCAATTTAGCTCTCAGGGATGAACGGGCGAGGCTGGCTGTGGACTTTAAGGGAAATCCAAAGATAGCTCAGCAGAAAGGGATGACTTGCAGCCCGATCTTTCCCTCCAGAGGAGGGAAGTAAGAATGAATCAGCCCCTTAAGCTGGAATGAAGCCACTAAGGGAAGTTAGTCCGGGGTTTGAGGCCCAAGGCCACTCTGCCTCTGACTCACCTTGGCAGTAGGGCTGCATGGGCGTGAATATGGGCTCTGCAGCATGGATTCCTAGCTTCCGGCTGGGGGCCCAAGGGAAGGCCTGGTTTCCCTTCAAACTCAGTTTCTATCTCTATGCAGTGGGGTAGGGAAACTCCAAGAAGAGCCTTGAATCCTCAGTTTCCATATCTGTGCAGTAGTGTCAGGAGAGTGGTTATGGTGACTTATAAACAGAGCTGAGCACACAGTAGGGCCTCTGGCAGTGTCAGCCCCCTTGTTTGCCCCCTTCCCTTTCACATCCTCTCTTGAGCGGATGTGAGACGGGTATGTGGGTGGTTTGGGGCGGTTTGGGGCTTTTGTTAGTCTCTTGATGGGTGAGTTGTCATCTAGATTCTGGTAAGGCATGAATAGAGGGGAAAAGCAACAAAAAATCAGAAAAAGGGCAGCCATGCATTGCGTGAGAAAATCAAAAACAATGATAAAAATGATTCTTGGTCAGGCACAGCAGCTCACACCTGTAATCCCGGCACTTTGGGAGGCTGACGCGGGCAGATGGCTTGAGCCCAGGAGTTCAAAACCAGCCTTCACGACACAGTGAAACTCCATCACTACTAAAAATACAAAAATTAGCTGGATGTGGTGGCAGGTGGCTGTAATCCCAGCTACTCGGGGGCCAAGGCAGGAGAATCACTTGAACCCAAGAGGCGGAGGTTGCAGTGAGCAGAGATCATGCCACTGCACTCCAAACTGGGCGACAGAGCAAGACTCCATCTCAAAAAAAAAAAGGTTCTCTCTCACATATTTTGTTCTTACTAAATGCGTCTGGGCTACTCTGTTTTAACCTTCACAGCAGTTCCATGGGGAGGCAGTCCCATCTCACAGGTAAGGTAAACTGTTGAGAGGTGAAGCTACTTACCCGAGGTCACACAGCCAGTGGATGGCAGAACCAGGATTTGGACCCTGATCTGTGTGAGTTCAAAGCCATTGCTCTTTGCCTGAGATCTGGGCAGGGGTTTGCCGAGGACTGCCCAGCCTACAGAGCTGGGAGGGCACTTAGGGGAGAAGGCCTCTGAAACAGGTTCAGACAGGGCAACGGTCCTCCACCGGCCTGCCAGTTAGGAGTGTAGACATGTTTAGAGGGAAATGTCAACTTCTGGCTTTGTTTAACATTTATTACAAAGATAAGAGCAGAGGCTGGTGAGTTACACTTCTTCCTCCCCCGCCAGGTGTTCTCTGCAGCTCTGGGAAAATGGTGTCCTCTTTGTTGTTCCGCCAGGGTGTGCCACCTCCTGTCCCACCCCAGCCTCATATCCAGTGCTTCAGCTCGGCCAGCGGTAACCGAAGCCTCCCAGAATCCTGGATCCGGGCCCCCAGTGCCCTCTTCCCCAGAGACCCAGGAGTCCAGCCTCCAGGCACCTCCACTTGTAACCGAGAGCTGGAGGTCGTCCATAGCAGCATAGTGAGAGTGTTTTTGAATGAGGGTGTGCAGAGTGGCGGTGACCATGTTCCCACCTGCGGTCTCAGGTGGGCCAGGGCCTCCCCACTTCAGCCAGCATCCCCTCCAGCAGCCGTCAGCGAGCCAACCCACTCCAAGCCAGGGCCCCCTTTGCTCTTTGCACTTGAGGTGCTTTGTTCAGGGCTGGGTCAGGAGTGGCAGAGAGGGTGTCCATCACCTCAGTCCTGGGGAAAGTAGCCTGATTCCTCCTCCCTGGGTCCTGGAGAGACAGAGAGACTGATGGGCAGGCAGGCCAGGAAGAGGGGGAGCGAGAGTGGGACACACCAAGGTGCAGACAGAAAGCGGTGGGCAGAGGTGAGAGGTGGAGGGTAGGCATCTCCGGGCCCCGAGGCCAGGGTGTGGGAGGGACAGAGACATTCAGACAGAGACATTGGATGGACAGAGCCAGAGAATGTGCCCAGGACAGGCAGAGAGAGAGAGAAAGAGAGAGCAAGCAAAGAGGGAGGAAGGCATCAAGCGTCAGTGAAGGGGAGAATGAACGTCTTTCTTCACTGCCAGTCCAGCCCTGAGCTGAGTCCTTTCTCCAGCCAGTGCCAGAGCTGAAGAGAAAAGGTGGCCTTGTCTCCAGGCCATCCCCTGCCCCCTTGGCCACACAGGGTGCTGGCCACAGGAACCCTTCCTCCAGGATGCCTTCCTGCCCTGGTCCCAGCCCACTCACCAGCTATGTGGCCTCCTGGCTGGGTTCTGGAAGCTGCCGCGGCCCCAGGGCTGTGCTAAGCAGCTCAGTCAGGGCATCCAGCTTCCCCGACAGCGTGTCAATCTGTTTCTCCAGGGCCCGGTGTGAGCTGCTCAGATTCAGCTGCAGGTCATACAGGATCATGTGCATCTGAGGGGGAGGAGAGGGTCAGTGGCGTCAGGGGGCTGACGACTGCCGCCTGCTCCATAGTGAAAGGCAAAGGAACCAACATTGACTACAACCTTATGGTCCTCTCAGGATTATCCTCAATAATAACTGTTAACATGGATTGACACCTACCACATCCCAGCTACCTGCCCAGGTGTTTCCCGGTATGGTTTAAAATCCTAAAAGCCATGGGTAGTGGGAATCCTGTTCCCATCTTACAGCTGAGGAAACAGGCATGGAACAGTTAAATGACATGCCCAAGGCAGCCCCTGAAATAAGGCCTAGAATATAGTAGGTGCTCATTAAATATTTGCAGCATGGATGATACCCGACTTCAACATCCACTCAGTGTTTGACTTCATTCTCTCACTAGGACTCACAGCTTGATCCCTGAGGGTTTGTGAGTTTTCTATGGAAATTCTTGAATTGTGTGTTTTTTGGCTTGATAACCTTCAGAAATTGCCGCCTGCCCATTCCTGTAGATCTGGGCCACCGCCTCCTCACTGAGACTGGCCATGCGGTTTTGGGACCTGCATCTGTGACTGTGCTTACCACGGCACTGGTGCCAGGGGCCACTGTTTGAACTGTCATGGGCTAATAAGAAAAAGCAAAGGCCACGGGATAACCAGAAGGTGCTGTGAGCAGGGCCAAGGGGGTGTTGTGGCATCACTGTCCCTGAGCACTGGCGAAATCAAGTCGTCTCCGCAGAAGGAAGGGGCGGGTGGCTGAGTCACACCTTGGCCGGGCAAGCTTGCATGGAAGTCCCTGTGGCCCTGGGCACCCCCTCCACAGGAGCAGCAGAGATTTTTACGGAAATAATGTCACCTGTTTCCTTGTCAGTGTTGTTAATTTTAATTGTATTTGTTTTGCCGTCTAAGGGCTTGGTTTGTAAATTTGCTTTGGTTTTACTGTATGAGTTGTAGTTGGAAGGAATTTTATATCCGTCCACATGTAAGTAACTTAACCATAAAGATATTTTGAAACCAAACACTGGGGTTCTTTGTGCAATTGTTTTTTTCTAAGTTTATAAGGGATCTGTGCCTTGTGTGAATGTAAAAAGCTGTGTTGGATCATTCATTCCTTCCTTCCTTCCTTCCTTCCTTTTTCATTCAACCACAGACCTTTACTGACAACCTGTGTGTGCCAGGCCCCTGCCAAGGTTCCCTGTTCTAGGGCCAGATTTCCATTCCTGTGGCCTCAACCTCCCCTTTCTTGGAGACCTCCTCCCATGGGATCCTTGTACCTTGGAGACGTCCACCATGGAGTTCACTTGTTCCCGGAGCTTCCTGTGTTTCAGCCGCACCTGGCGGAACCTGTGGGAAGAAGTGGGGAGTCAGTTCTACAAGCCTGGTCCCTAAACATGGCTGTAGCTCAGGGGTGGAATGAAGGAAGGAGAGGAAAATGAAGAAACAGAATAAAGAAGAAAAGTTGGCCAGGTGTCGTGGCTTACGCCTGTAATCCTAGCACTTTGGGAGGCCGAGGCGGGCAGATCGCCTGAGGTCAGGAGTTCGAGACCAGCCTGGCCAACATGGTGACAGCCTGTCTCTACTAAAAATACAAAATTTAGCCAGGTCTGGTGGTGGGCGCCTGTAATCCCAGCTACTCGGGAGGCTGAGGCAGGAGAATCACTTGAACGTGCGAGGTGGAAGTTGCAATGAGCCGAGATCATGCCATTGCACTCCAGCTTTGGTGACAAGAGCGAGACTTCATTAGGAATCTTCACTCAAAAACAAAAAAAGAAGAAAAGTTGTCAAAGAGCTGAAGGAGTGGGAGGGGATGGCTGCACCCTGCATCCCCATGAGCCCCCATCCCCAGTAGAGACCCAGGTCCACAGACACGCCAAGATATGCAAAGACAAACCAGCACAGACATATAGAGGGTCATGCATGGTCAGATCCATGTGGACAGGCTGTTACGTGAGACCACACCTGGGCATCCTGACCTGGGCAGGCACGGACACACACACACCCAAGCTGTGCAGAGAGATGACTGGGACATGGGTGCACACAGATACATGCTCATACAAAGCAGCCCTCACGTGCTGATGGCAGCCAGCAGCCTGCGCTGATGCCTGCGGGCGGCTCGGGACTCCTTCCTGCGAGTATGTTTGTAGAACCTCCAGGCTTCTTGCAGCACTCGGGCAGCGGACTCCTTCATCTGGGGGTGGGTGGGGCACAGTGTCAGTGGAGATAGACCCTTGGGGCTCTGGGAAGGCAGGGCTAGGGCTGGGACTCTTGGGTCCTAGGGGAAGCGGGGTGGTGGGAGGGCTGGACTCATGCCTCTTCAAAGAGGGGTGTCCCCACTGAGCACAGTGGCTCACGCTTGTAATCCCAGCACTTTGGGAGGCCGAGGCAGGTAGATCATAAGGTCAGGAGTTCGAGTCCAGCCTGACCAACATGGTGAAACACTGTCGCTACTAAAAATGCAAAAATTAGCTGGGTGTGGTGGCGCTCGCCTATAATCCCAGCTACTGAGGAGGCTGAGGCAGGAGAATCACTTGAACCCGGAAGGCGGAGGTTGCAGTAAGCTGAGATCAGGCCACTGCAATCCAGCTTGGGCGACAGAGCAAGACTCCATCTCAAAAAACAAAAGAAAGAAAGTGGGGTGTACTGTGGGTGCCATATGCCCATCGTCACCTCTTTGGCATACTGGATATCCATCATGAAGTTATGCACATGCTTCTCTGCCTTGTTGAACTCCAACTTCCGGGCCACCACGGCCACCAGCAGTGCTGTGCAGCAGACCCCCTGTGGGCAGAACAGGCCCTGTGGCATGAGAATGTGCCACCAACTCCCTCCTAAACCTGCCCAACAGCCACAGAAGGCAAGTACAGCCATCCCCAGTTGACAGACAAGCAAACAGGCTCAGAGAGGAGAGCCAAGGTCCCCAGCTCAGAGAGGTGGAGCTAGAATCATAAGTTGTTTATGTCCGAGCCCAAATTTGATGCGTAGTATTCACGCCCACAGGATGGGCTCTTTCATGAAGGGTATGATTGGAGGAGCAAGGGAAGGCTGGGTTCAGGGCCAAAGGCAGGCCTCTGGGTCCTCACTGCTGACGTGGTCCGCCACTGTGTTATGAAGGGTGTCCCTCCTCCTCCCACTCCCACAGCCACTTCCTAGCTCCAGCCCTGTCCTCTCCTTCCTGGACCATCTCCAGCCTCCCACTCACCCTCCCTAACCCCCTGGGCCCACTCTAATCTCCTAGACTTCCAATGCCCTGAACTTCTCAGCCTGGCTCCCAGGGCCTTCCAGG
>NW_022437070.1:3747156-3752164 GCF_009761245.1 Sapajus apella | reverse complement strand
CCCAGCCCCTCCTCCCTCGGACCCAGGAGTCCCAGCTCCCAGTCCCTCTTCCCTCGGACCCAGGAGTCCTGACCCTCAGCCCCTCCTCCCTCAGACCCAGGAGTCCTGACCCTCAGTCCCTCTTCCCTCAGACCCAGGAGTCCCAGCTCGCAGCCACCAGGCCCCACTCACCGAGCACCCCCCGAACCACAGCATCTCTGCATGCAGCACCATGAGTCCGATGCCAATTCCCGCCAGCGCCAGTGCCCAGCCAGCCAGAGACTTCTCCTGCTCCAGCAAGTGCTTTCGGCGCCTCAGGGCCCCCAGGCCAAGCACCAGATCCCCGCCCATGGCCCCCGGGGTCTTGGGGCTCAGCCAGCTTCCTGCCCAGGGTCCCCCACCTCGCAGCATGCACAGGGCAGCCACTGTGGCTTGCAGGTCGTCAGCCTGCTCTGCTGGCTCCGGGACTTTTTCTCTGAGGCACAGCAGAGCCCTGTGCCCTCTGGGGAGTGGTGACGGCCAGGCAGGGCGGGGAGGGGCAGGGGCAGGGGTAGGGGGAGGCTCCCCAGCCCCCCCTTTCAAGACTAAGGAGGGGCAGGGGTGTGTCTTGGGGCAGAGCGAAGAAGATACATACATCCACGTGGAGAAAGACACACACGGACACACAATGGGCTTTGTCACACACAACGGTCTGTACCTTGTGACACACACCTCCACTCACCACACCCAGACACTGCAGGACATTTCACGGCCCAAGACGGAGACTAACACACCATGGCACACAACACAACCTACACAGAGTGACTCACAACTCCCAGCAAGCTCTGAAACCCACAGCCACACCCAGACACCACACACATGGTGTGACACACACCACCACTCAGCAAGGCAGGCAGCATCCCGCGGCGCACACAGCCACACAAACACCGTCCACACACAGGCACAAATATTATACTCAAAGTTGTCAAACTTTCTTTTTTTTTTTTTAGATGGAGTCTCACACTGTCACCCAGGCTGGAGTGCAGTGGCTTGATCTCGGCTCACTGCAACCTCCGTCTCCCAGGTTCAAGCAGTACTACTGTCTCAGCCTCCCAAGTAGCTGGGACTACAGGTGCCCACGACCACAACCGGCCAAGTTTTGTATTTTTAGTAGAGACCAGGTTTCACCATATTGGTCAGGCTGGTCTTGAACTCCTGACCTCAGGTGATCCGCCTGCCTAGGCCTCCTAAAGTGCTGGGATTACAGGTGTGAGCCACTGCGCCCAGCCCACAACTTACTCTGACACACATCCAAACAGCACAAATCGGATGATACACATCTGTGGCCACACAAACACAACATACACCAAGTGTTACGCAAACACACAACATATGTTAAAGTAGTGACACCCTGACACCACACACCACGCACCTATGTTACCACTGTGCAGTCTTCAGTTTCACAAACACTACACACCCTTGGAATGAAACCCGATATGTGCAGACACACAACACTTAGAGACATACCTATAGCAGCCCCCAATCGCCCAGCACCAAGGGAAATGCACACACGTTGTGGCGCCTGGCGACTCCAACACAAGTACTCACAGTGATGATTCACAACACACACCGATCCAGCATGCCGGGCACACGATGCGATTCAAATGTACGGTCAGAGGACAAGCTGAGTGGATGCAGAGACCCACAAGGTACAGCGACACCTGGAGAAACCCAACCAGCACTTGCCTGAAGCAAGATGATTCTGACATATTCTGGCCACACAGGACACGACCCAGGACGATGCCCCGGGGAAGGGGGGTGGGGTTGGACTTACAGAGGCCCCAATGCCCAAATGCAACATATGGCTGGGTGCCGTGGCTCATGCCTGTAATCCCAGCAGTTTGAGAGGCTGAGGTGGGAGAACTGCTTGAGCCCAGGCATTTGAGACCAGCCTGGGCAGCATAGCAAGATCCCATCTCTAAAACAAACAAAAACAACAAAAAACCAAATGCAACATACACCATCACCTCTGACCCATAAGCCACACCCAAACGTCACATGCGATACCTCCACGTGACCCAGCACATATATTCCAGCATGCGTGGCCACACAAACAACAGACACGGAGTAATACACCAGCACACAGCGACACAGAACACATAGACACACATTTCCCAACACGCGCAACCTTCTACAACCAACCACATGTCCCATAAAACACCACATGTCACCCACTGATACCACTGACACTGAGCCTGCCACCACCCACACAACGCCAACAGTGGGGGAGGGGCGTATCCTCTGACACAATATAGCACAGTTACACAAGCACGGTACACTTCGGTTGGCTGGTACTCAGGCGGGGTGCTGGGGCTGGGAAGGAAGGGGCCCCCAACAGGGACATGCACCCTGACCTCAGACACAGGGTCACACCCCTGAGTGGTACACAATGGTTTTTGTTGGTTTTTTTTTTTTTTTTTTGAGACAGCGTTTTGCTCTTGTTCCCCAGGCTGGAGTACAGTGGCACAATCTTGGCTCATGGCAACCTCCACCTCCCAGGTTCAAGCGATTCTCCTGGAATTACGGGCATGCGCCACCACACCCGGCTAACTTTGTATTTTTAGTAGAGATGGGGTTTCCCCATATTGGTCAGACTGGTCTCGAACTCCCAACCTCAGGTGATCCACCTGCCTCAGCTTCCCAAAGTGCTGGGATTACAGGTGTGAGCCACCACGACCGGCCCACAATGTTACATACAACCCACCAAAAAAGACACACACTGACCCACATAGCAGCAAATGCAGTGTGGAAGGTGCACCTCGACTCCCCAGAGCGACACATGACCTAGGACATCACCATGTGCCGCAGCACGAGCCACTCATGGGTGTGTACGCCATCCACGCCAGCACAGATCAAAACCCTCCTATGCAGACCCACGGAAGGCACTGACCTGCTGACGCACATTACCTCCCAGCCTCACGCACTGACCTGGTGACACTGCTCTTGGCGTCATGTGCACCTCTCTGCGAGGAACCCAAGGACACAGCCCTCTCCCTCCTTGTGTCCTAGGTCATGTGGGACCCTGGACCCACCAGCCCCAGGGAAGCAAGACGTGAACAGACATGCCTGGCTGCACACTGAGGCAGCCCACATGGACACACTCAGAGATACCAAACCATAGAACGCTACACACGGACACGCCCACTGACAAAAAACACAATCCTCGAGGGGGCCCCGCCCCTCGGCGCACACACACACTATTCCCACTCAGCGAGACTTGGCGGGAGAGGGCTGGAGACACACCCAGGCGCGCCCAGACACCACACAGGCGTCCACTTGGGGAAAGTGTAGCCGCCAGGCACCCTCAAGCCTGCAGCCTGGGCACCCTTGCTCACTGGCCACCCTGGCAGCCTGGCACCTGGCTCTCTCTCTGGTTCCTCTCTCTGGAGCTTGCTTCCTGTCTCAGCCTCTCCTGGTCTGGAAGTCTCTGGGTTTGTCTTTTTTTTTTTTTGGTGAGATTCAGTCTTGCTCTGTCTCACAGGCTGGAGTGCAGTGGCGTGATATTGGCTCACGGCAACCTCCGCCTTCTGGGTTCAAGTGATTCTCCTACCTCAGCCTCCCAAGCAACTGGGACTACAAGCACGCACCACCACACCCGGCTAATTTTTGTGTTTTTAGTAGAGACGGGGTTTTGCCATGTTGGCCAGGCCTGTCTCAAACTCCTGACCTCAGGTGATCTGCCCGCCTTGGCCTTGCAAAGTGCTGGGATTACAGGCGTGAGCCACCGTGTCCGGCTGGGTTTCTCTTTATCTCTGTCTCTGCCTGTCTCCACTCTGTCTCTGTGCCTCTGCCTCTCTTAGCCTCTCTGTGTCTCTCTCATCTCTCTGATCCTTTCTCCATCTTCGTGTCCCCCTCTGCTCCTGTTTCCTTCTCTCTCCGGTCACTGTCTCTCTGCCATTATGTCTCTCTCTGTGTTCATCATTGCCTGTGTCTCTATCTGCCTGTCTCGCTCTGTCTCCATCTCTCTGTCTCTAGGGTCCTCTGTTTTTGTCTGTCTCTTGCTGGATCGATGCTTCTCTCTGTCTCTGTTTCAGTCTCTCCCTGCCTCCAGGCCTCCTTTTGGGTCTCTCTCTCTCTCTGTCCAGGCCTCTCTGTGCTTGTCTCTGCCTCAGTTTCTCTTGGCTGTTCACTGGCAGTTCCTTCCAGTTCTAGCCCAGCCCCACTGAGAGGCTGAAGGCCAGTGGTCCAGAGACTGCGGCCACCCGAAGGTCAGAAACCACTAAATAGAGAATGCTCCAGCTGCGGCCGTGCCATGGCATCTCTGCCCCAGTTCAGGCACTTGTGAAAAATGCAGACAGAGACTGACGCAGAGGGAGAGGGATAATCAGAGAGACCTCAAGTGGTTTAGCCAGGGAAGGTGGGGGGCGTGTATTTTTTAAAAAATCAAAGAGACAGAGACAGAAGAGACGCACAGGTGCAGAGAAATCGGAAACAGAATCAAGACACGGAAGTTAGAGCACAGAGGAACTTTGTCTCCAAACAGACCATGACTGAAAGAGAAAAACAGCAAAGGCTGGGCATGGGCAGGCCTGGGTGGCGGCAATGGGGAGGGCACCTGCCTTCAAGCTGAAGTCCTGGGATGCAGGGGTCAGTCGCAGGAAACCACCTCGCTCGAAGCCAGCTGCCTCCAGCCAGGGAGAGGCTAAGCGGGGAGGGAGAGGTGACTCAGGGCCCCAGGGCTTCTTGTGACTCAGCCTTGGTCTCAGTCCTAGAGTGGGGAGTGGAGGGAGGGAGGGGTTTCTGTAAAAGAGAGGGAAAGGGAATAGCAGAGGACCTCAAAATGCCTAAGAGGAGGGGTACAGGAGGAAAAAGCTGGGGCCTGAACTTCTGGGTCTGAGGGAGGAGGGGCTGGGGCCTGGACTTCTGAGTCTGAGGGAGGAGGGGCTGGGGCCTGGACTGCTGGGTCTGAGGGAGGAGGGGCTGGGGGTTTGAACTCCTGGGTCTGAGGGAGGAGGGGCTGGGGCCTGGGCTCCTGGGTCTGAGGGAGGAG
>NW_022437070.1:3733544-3747146 GCF_009761245.1 Sapajus apella | reverse complement strand
TGAGGGAGGAGGGGCTGGGGCCTGGGCTCCTGGGTCTGAGGGAGGAGTCTCCAGGAGTTTTCCTTGGCCTTGTCCCAGCGGCACCAGCTCTGTGGCAGCTCGATCTCCGGGCCTGGAAATAACCCAGGTGCCTCGGGGCCCAGCAGGAAGGGGACAGGGACAAAGTGTTGCTTAACTGGGCAGGGTGGTGAAGGAGAGTGAAGAAGAGGGTGTCTCAGGCGGAAAGGTCATTCATCGCTTAGGGCTTGTGCTGGGAAAGGCAGGGCTGAGCCCGGGGAAGAGATCCTGAAAGTCAGGGGTCAGTGGCACAAACCGTCCGCCGCCGTCTCTGGGACCTTGGAGCTTGGAAACGCCAGGGCTTGTAAATACTGCCACCTCGTGTTCACGTTGGGAACTGCAGGCACTCTACCTGCGCAGCCCGGTTTCTACCTACTGAGCGCCAGGCCCTCCTCAAAGAGTTGACGATGCGTAATGAACAAAAACAGACAAAATCCTTGCTCTTCTGGAGATTTCAGGCTAAAGGATGGAGATCTCGCGGTTCCATTCATGAAATCAATCTCTTCTTCACTCTCAGTTTTCGCTTTTCTCTCTGTGTCTTATGGGCGTTGTTTCTCTCCCTTCCTTCCTTCCTTTTCTTCCTTCCTTCCTTTCTTTTCAACTAATAAGCTATATATGTATATATATATTGCAGACACTTGCAGAGTGTTCATTCCCATTGCCGTGTAGTACTCCATTATGCACACAGGCCACACGTTTATTCATCCACCCCCCTGTTGATTGGTACTTGCGCTGCTTCTGCTTTGTGACTATTATAAATTGTTCTGCTAGGAATATTCTGGTACATGTCCTTTGGGAAAATGTATACACTAATTTCTGCTGGGGAGCTCTATCCAGGAGTGGAAATGCTGGGTCGCAGTGTGGGTGTAGAGTCTGGTTTAGGAAGGTAATGAAAGATAGTTTTTCAAAGTGGTTCTTCTATTTTACGCACATACTACCTGGATGTGAGAATCCCAGTAGCGCCACACCCTTGCCAACAGATGAAGCTTTTTATTTTACTTTTAATTAAATTGTTTAGAGAGACAGGGTCTTGCTACCTTGTGCAGGCTGATCTCAAACTCCTGGGCTAAAGTGATCCTTCCGCCTCTGCCTCCCAAATTGCTGGGGTTACAGGTGTGAGCCACTGCTCCCAGCAGGTGAAGCTTTTATTAGGTGAGCACAAAAGTAATTGCAGTTTTTGCATTGTTGGAATTTGCCATTTGATATTGGAATACATTCTTAAATAAATGTGGTTATGTTATACATTATCATTATTATTATTTTGAGATAGAGTTTTACTCTGTTGCCCAGGCTGGAGTGCAGTGGCACGATCTTGGCTCACTGCAACCCCCACCTCCCAGGTTCAGGTGATTCTCCTGCCTCAGCCTCTCAAGTAGCTGGGATTACAGGTGCGCACCACCATGCCTGGCTAATTTTTGTATTTTTAGTAGGGACAGGGTTTCTCGACCAGCCAGGTTGGTCTCGAACTCCTGGCCTCAAGTGATCTGCCCTCCTCGACTTCCCAAAGTGCTGGGATTACAGTTGTGAGCCACCATACCTGGCCTGTTATACATTGTTTTAATGGACATTGTTTGCTTTATGTTTTTTTGCTAATGACTTATTACTGTTTATTTTTCTTTTAGACTATTGAAATGATATTAGACGAAAAGCAAATTAGAATGACTTTCTTGAATTCAAAATGGGTCATAATGCAGAGTTTGTTGCATCCCGAAGCACGAACTTTTACACTACAGGAATAAACAAACTTATTTCTTGTTCGCAAAAATGTGTTGATTGTAATGGTTCCTATTTTGATTAATTAAGATGTGTTTGGGCCTAGTTATAATGATTTAGAATTCACAATCCGGGCTGGGCGTGGTGGCTCACGCCTGTAATCCCAGCACTTTGGGAGGCCGAGGAGGGTGGATCACCTGAGTTCAGACCAGCCTGACCAATATGGTGAAATCCCGCCTCTACTAAAAATACAAAAATTAGCCAGGCATCATGGCATGCACCTGTAGTCCCAGCTACTTCGGAGGCTGAGACAGGAAAATTGCTTGAACTTGGGAGGCGGAGACTGCAGTGAGCTGAGATCATGCTACTGCACTCCAGCCTGGGCAACAGAGCGAGACTCCGTCTCAAAAATAAACAAATAAATAAAATAAAATAAAATAAAATTCATTCATGGTCCCAAACCATAATTACTTTTGAAAAGCTTCTCCCTCTCTACTAAGCACTCAGGAAGGCATCTGGGTCGCGATACCCAAGCAGCTAAGCAGCTACATAGCTGAGTCCACAGTTCCACTTGGACTCTCCAGACTATGAGTTCTAAGGCAGTCGGTGCACACCTGTTCTACTTAGAGCTGTCAAGTATAAGCTTTCCGAAGTTTTTATCAGTCTCATGGCAAAGTACTGCCAATTGCTCATGTATTTCATCCCACAGGAGTCTTTGGACACCCCACTCCAGGGAGAATCTTCTGTCTCAGAAATACGGTCATACACTGCCTAACAACCCTTCAGCCAACAGCGGAGTGCCTTTATCATCACTGCAGTGCCATAAGATTATAAAGAAGCTGGCAAGGCGCAGTGGTTCATACCTGTAATCCCAGCACTTTGGGAGGCTGAGGCAGGTGGATCACTTGAGGTCAGGAGTTTGAGACCAGCTTGGCCAACATGGTGAAACCCCGTCTCTACTGAAAATGGAAAAACTAGCTGGGTGTGGTGGCAGGTGCCTGTAATCCCAGCTACTCAAGAGGCTGAGGCATGACAATCACTTAAAGCTGGGAAATGGAGTTTGCAGTGAGCCAAGATTGCGCCACTGCACTCCAGCCTGGGCAACTCAGTCTCAAAAAAAAAAAAAAAAATTACAATGAAGCTGAAAAATCCCCCCTTTTTTTTTACCCCGTTCCTCAGACTGAAACCTCTTTACCCCATTCCTCAGGCCGAAGCCTATTTACCCCGTTCGTCAGGCTGAAACCTATTTAACCCGTTCCTCAGGCTGAAACCTAGGAGTCATCTCAAGTCCTTTTATTCCCTCATACTCCTCAACCAATATATCAGCAAGTCCTGTGTTCTCTACAAATAAAATCTATTCCTTGCAGGCCGTTAAGGAACAGCTAAATTTTAAAAAGAAATCGATTCATTTTCCCATTCCTTGCACTACCTCTGCTGTCATGGGTACATCATCTCTTGCCTAGACAGGTGAAGTAGCCACCTCGCAGGTCTAGCTCCCGTTCTTGCCGCAGGGAAGATTTTAACATGTAAAGCATGTACACAAGAGCACGTGCTGTAGGATTCCATTCATATGAAGTTTAAAATTAAGCAAAATTGATCTATGATAGAAGCCGTGTTATCTTCGGGGTGGGAAACTGACTCTGAAGGGTTATGAGGGAGGCTTTGGGATATGGGCTGGAAATAGTCTACCTCTTGACCTAGGTGGAGGTTATCCACGTATGTACATATGAAAAAAATTGCAATTTATGCATCTTATTGTACGTATTTTATACCTCAATGAAAATGTTATATATATTACATGTAATTATATGTGCATATAATTGTATGCACATATAACATATATATACCTATATATGATTATGGCAGCCTTCTACTTCTCCAACACATTCTCTCTTTTTTTGAGACAGAGTCTCGCTCTGTCGCCCAGGCTGGAGTGCAATGGCATGATCTCAGCTCACTGCAACCTCTGCCTCCCGGGTTCAAGCGATTCTCCTGCCTCAGCCTCCCAAGTAGCTGGAATTACAGGCACCTGCCACCATGCCTGGCTAAGTTTTGTATTTTTAGTAGAGACAGGGTTTCACCACGTTGGCCAGGCTAGTCTCCAACTCGTGACCTCAGGTGATCTGCCTGCCTCAGCCTCCCAAAGTGCTGGGATTACAGGTGTGAGCCACCGCGCCAGCGCCAACACATTCTATATTAATCTAGGATCAATCAGAGAAACAGAACCAGTAGATGATCTATAATACAAGATTTATTGCAAAGAATTGGCTTATGTGGCCTGGCTAGGCAGGTCAGAAAGAGCAAGCCGGAATCTCAGGTATGGGCTGAAGCGGCTGTCCAGAGATGCAATGTTTTCTTTCTCAGAGAAGCCGCATCTCTGCTTCTAAGGCCTTTCAGCTGATTGAGTCAGGGCCACTCAAATTGTCTAGGACAATCTCCCTTCCTCAAAGTCAACTGATTATGGACTTTAATCACATCTACAAAATACCCTCACATCAACACACTGATTAGTGTTTAATTGAATAACTGGAACTGTCCCATAGGAAAATTGACACATCAAACTGGCCATCCCAATTCCAGACCACCTTTGCAATAAAAGTCAAAATCTGGCTGAGCATGGTGGCTGACATCTGCAATCTCAGGACTTTGGGAGGCTGAGGCAGGAGGATCACTCAAGCTCAGGAGTTTGAAACTAGCCTGGGAAGCGTAGTGGGGCCCCATCTCCATAAAAAATACAAAAATTAACAGGGTGTGGTGGTGCACACCTATAGTCCCAGCTACTTGGGAGGCTGAGTTGGGGGGTGTTGCTTGAGTCTGGGAGACTGAGGCTACAGTGAGCTGATTGTGCCACTGCACTCCAGCCTGGGTGACAGAGTGAGACCCTGTCTCTCATAAAAACACAATCTCCAAAGTTTGCTTTGGATTGCCAGCCCATCAAAAAGGCTAGTTCCTTGAAGGTGGGAATTTTTGCCATTTTTGTTCCCTGCCATATGCACAACAACTGGAACAGCACCTTGCACACAGTAGGTGCTCAGTAAATGTGAAGGATGAATGAAAACATCCAGCTTCCTCTTGTATGTCAGGGTGTAAAGACACCTGAAGCTTTTCTCACATCGGTCTTACAGGAGCATAGGAGCATCTCTGAATTGCCCACCCCCCAACTTTCTCACAAGGCTGCTTGCTGACATGGAGAAGATACGGGGGTCCACTCTTGCTAAGCACTTACTCTGAAAATCACACTCTCACTGTGCCTTGGGTATCTTGTATGCAAAACAGGAATGTGTCTTAGTCCCTTCAGGCTGCTGTAACAAAATACCATAGATGCATGGCTTATATACAACAGAAATTTATTTTTCACAGTTCTGGAGTCTGGAGAGTCTGCAGTCGATGCACCAGCAGATTCCATGGCTAGTGAGGACTCGCTTTCTTGTTTATAGATGACACCTGCTGGCTGTGTTCTCATGCGCTGGAAGTGGCAAGGCAGCTCTCTGGAGCCTCTTTTATAAGGGCACTAATCCTATTCATGGGGGCTCCACCCTCATGACCTTACCACCTCCCAAGGCCCCACCTCCCAGTACCATCACTTTGGTGATTAGGTTTCGAAAGATGAATTTTGAGGAGACACAAACATCGAGACGATAGCAGGATACAACTTACTTTTTTGCTTCCCTCACTGAGTTACTGTAAAGATCAAGTGACAAAAAGCATGTGAAAGAACATGGTAAAGCATGTGGACAGAGAACATGCTGAAGGATCCCATCTCTATGAAGTTTATGCACTTATGAGAGTGTCCTGCACACCCTGTGTTCCTTCCTCCCTCAGACCTTTGTCCAGGCTGTCTCTTCTACCTAGAATGCCCTTCTTCCTGCTTCTTTTTGCCAGCTACTGTTGTTCCTTTAGGATTTTACTCAAGGGTTAATTTCTCCAGGAAGTCTTCCCTGATCTTCACAGCTTGGAGAATTTCATCTCACTGAACTTTGCCTTGTGTATTTTTCTGTGAAGTTAATCAGCACTCATGTGTTTGGGAGAGGAGGTTGCCTAGGGGTTCATGGGGCTGGGAGTCTGGTTCCTGATTCTCCACTCACTAGATACACAAGCTCAACCAAGTTTACCTCTCAGTTTGCTGATCTGTGACTTAAGGCCTGTGACAGTAGCGTACTTATACTGGGCCACTGCTGTGTCCCAAGAGTAAAGATTCATCTCGTTAAATCCTCACCACAACCACTGTGAAACAGTTCTTGTCATCATTATAAAGTTTATTTTCACCTCCACCTTATAGGTGAGAAAATATTGGCACAGAGAGCTCAAGTAACTCACCCATGGTCTCTGCAGGCAGAATGGTGGAGCTGGGATTTGAACCCATGCAGCTGAGCTCCAGAGCCTGGCCTACTAACTGTTAAGGCATACTGCATATTGGGCCTCTCTTGGGCCACACCAATAAATACATCATTGTATAGCTCCCTCCTAGAATTGCGACAGGCTCTGGAGGGACAGCACAGGAAGCCATGTTACGGGGTGCCTGGTGCCTGGCTGGTGCTTAGTGGGTAACAGCTGTGATCGGAATTGCTTTTCATCAGGGCAGGACGTGGCTGTTTCATCCTCCCCTGGGATGCTGGTGATTGTGTCCAGTTCCCTCCAGTCCTGTTGACCAGGTTGGGGGGCAGGAGGGAGGGAGAGACGGAGGGCTAGAGGCACAGGAGTGCAATTCTGGTTTTAACATTGTTTTCCAGTGAGCTACGTGTTAGGGGCCGAAGCAGCAAGAAGAAGGTGAGTGAACCCTGCCCCCAGCATCCTGGAGGGGCTGTCTATGCCGAGAGCCTCACCAGCAGGAGGACTGGGAGGAGCAGGGCCAGGACCTGGAGTGCTAGGGGAGGGGTGGTGGCTGAAGCACTGTTGAAGGGCTGGATCACGGATTCTGTGTTGCAGAGGTGCCCCTCACAGCAGGAGCCCTGGAGGTCGATGGTTGTCCAGGGGCTGGTGGTGCCCATGGTGGTGCAGGAGGGCCGGTGGCAGGTTCTGATGTACACAGGAACTGAGAAATTGCCTGGGGGTGGGCGGAGCAGTGAGGAAGGGTCAGAACTGAGGGAGACAGCTGCACCTGAACCTCCACCTTGGTGGCCAGGGCCAGGCCTCGGTCCTCAGACTTGCTTCAGGTTTTCCTCCTTAGACCAGGGCCATGCCTCATCCCTCAGACCACGGCCATGCCTCCCCCTTCAGACCAGGACCATGCCTCCTCCCTCAGACCAGGGCCACGCCTCCTCCCTCAGACCAGAGCCATCCCACCTCCCTCAGACCAGGGTCATGACTTCTCCCTCAGACCAGAGCCATGCCTCCTCCCTCAGACCAGGACCATGCCTCCCCACTCAGAGCTGGTCCACGTCTCCTCTCCCTGTTGGGCCGGTCTGGCGACAGGACCCTCATGGCTGCCCTGCCTCCACATCCGTTGCCCAGGCCCTTCCACCCTTCCAGTTCTCTCACCGACTGTCATTCTGCCATTGCCCTGGAAGCAGGAGGTCTGGTCCTGGTGACACTGGACCCGTCGGGACCTGCCGATAGCGCAGTCTTCCTGGTGAACCCCGATACAGGCATAGCACTCGGTGCCGCTGAGCGTAGGTGGGTCGGGCGCTGGCAAGAGACCACAGATGCACACTCAGGCAGTGCTACCTGGGTACAGTCGTGCGGGTTGCGCACTGCGCCAGGGCTCGGGCCTATAGTCCAGGGTGCTGAGATCCTAGCGCGCCCAGAGAAGGCGCTAAGCAGAGGCCACGCCTTCCCCGGGGCTGCCCGGCCTCTCGCCGTCCCTCCCCGAGCCCAAACCCGCCCTCCCGCGCACCTTGGCTCAGGTTGGGGAGGGCATCATGCGTCATGAGGTGGGCGTTGCACATGTCAGTGGTGCAGCCGCGCACCACCGAGTAGTCGGGCGGCAGCGCGTCCTGGTTCGATTGCATCCGGCCTGTAGGCGGCCCCGTCCAGCAGCCCTTCTGCACCAGGGTCACCGGCGCGCGATACCCTGGGGGCGGGAGCGGGGCTCGTGCTCTGCTTCCCGAAACCCTTCGCCCTCCAGCCTCAGCGTTCTTCCTCCTTCCACTCTTTCGCTTTCACCTACGCCTCCTCCCCTCCCTCCTTCCCTCCTTCCCCGCATCCCCAGACTTTCCCCCGAGTTCTCCTCTGCCTCCCCCCCTTCCTCCCTGTGAGCCTCTCCCACCTTCTCTTTCTTGCTTCCTTCCCCGTTGTCTTCCCGCCGCCACCGCCCGTCCCTCATCCACTTTTTTTTTGGCGGGGGGGGGGCGGGGGCCGGGGCCGGAGTCTCGCTCTGTCGCCCAGGCTGGAGTGCAGTAGCGCAATCTCGATTCACTGCAACCTCCACCTTCCGGGTTCAAGCGATTCTCGTGCCTCAGCCTCCCAAGTAGCAGGGATTACAGGTGTGCACCACCACACCCAGCTACTTTTGTATTTTTACTAGAGATGGGGGGTTTCTCCATGTTGGTCAGGCTGATCTCGAACTCCTGGCCTCAGGTGATCCACCCACCTCGGCCTCCCAAAGTGCTGGGATTATAGGCTTGAGCCACAGCTCCCGGCCAGATTTTATGTTTTTGTGGAGACGGGGTTTGGCCAGGCTGGTCTCACTCCTTCCCCAATGATCTGCCTGCCTCTGCCTCCCAAAGTGCTAAAATTACAGGCCTGAGCCATCGCCCCAGCCCTCATCCACCCTTTCCCCCCCCCCTTTCTCCTCTTCTTCCTCTACGTCTCCATCTTTTCTATCTTTATCTTTTCATCTTCTACCCAATTTCCCTCCCTTTCTCCTCCCATCTCCCCCTCTTTTCCTCCCTAATCTCTCATCCCTGTCCCCCTGCTTCTGCTCCTCACCAGTGTCCAGAGACAGGATGGCCTCAAAGCACTCATGGGGACAAGAGACGATGGGCAGCTTCATGGCTCTGAGGTCAAAGGGGCCGAAATAGGTGTGCTCAAAGCTGTAGCACTGCAGGGCTTGGGACCCTGGGGAGAGGGGCACGGCAGAGTCAGCAGGGCCAGTGTGAGCCTGTCCCAGGAACGCAGGGCTCCACCCAGCAAATGACAGGCACATGGGCCAGGCGCCTCTGCTCCCAGGGAAGCCGCGCCTTGATAGAACAGGTGCTGCTCTTGCAGCTGGCCACGGCTGTGTCTGTCTCATGGCAGAGTAATGACCTCTCTGCAGATGCCAGTCCAGTTTTTCCCCTCCAGGCTGCTCCAGGTCTCCACCCTCATCCAGGAAGCTCTCTATCTACGATTTAGATAAGGAGGAAGTGATTCATTCTTGCTCTGCCCATCGCTCCCCATACTGAACTCCCAATGTGGACAGCACATTAAGAGATCCCTGACAGGGAACGTGTCCTCCAGGACAGGCAAAGTGATGTGTGGTCCTGTGGTGCCCTGCAAACACATACATCAGCACCAGCAACACACAACACTGACATAAACACACAATAACAACATATACACAGGTTATCCAAGTCTCGCAAATATACACAGAATATCCTTAATGCACCCAGGCAGAATTTTATATTCCCACATAAAACAAGTACGCACCTGGACCCTCCAGTATAAACCCCCCTAACTAAGGCACATCACTTCACATGTGGAAGATCACACAGACACCAAAGTGTGTGTTGGTGAGGATGCTTGTGCACGTGTGATAACAGTATCAACCTGGGCTGGGCGTGGTGGCTCATGCCTGTAATCCAAGCACTCTGGAGGCCAAGGTGGGCAGATCACCTGAGGTCGGGAGTTCAAGACCAGCCTGACCAACATGGTGAAACCCCGTCTTTAAAAAAGAAAGAAAAATTATTCAAAAAACAAAAAACAATATCAATCCAGAGCGGGACCAGAAAATCATACCCAGAAAGAGACAAACACAGGTACCAAGTCACAGAAGCACAAATAAAACCAGAGGCCACAATTTTGCAATGTTAGAGACACAGGAAAATGAAACCACAAAAACATACAGTTTAAAATCATATATAGAGTCCGGGCATGGTGGCTCACACTTTGGGAGGTTGATCCCAGCACTTTGGGAGGTTGAGGTGGGCAGATCACTGAGGTCAGGAGTTCAAGACCAACCTGGGCAACATGGTGAAACCCCGTTTCTACTAAAAATAGAAAAATTAGCCGGGCATGGTGGTGCATGCCTGTGGTCCCAGCTACTCAGGAGGCAGAGGCAGGAGAATCGCTTGAGCCCAGGAGGCAGAAGTTGCAGTGAGCTATGATTGTGCCACTGCACTCCAGCCTGGGTGGCGACAGAAAAAGACTGTCTCAAAAAAAAAAATTAAAATCATATATGGATACAAAATGTACAGACTCATGCAACACAGATACATGGAGAGAAAAAAAACCACATCAAAAGACTCAAACAAGTGGGCAGGCATGGTGGTGTGCCCCTGTAGTCCCAGATACTTGGGAGGCTGAAGCAGGAGAATTGCTTGAGCCACGGAGTTTGAGGCTGCAGTGAGCCATGATTGCACTACACTCCAGTGTGGGCAACAGAGTGAGACCTTGTCTCTATTTAAAAAACAACAAAAACAAAAAGGCCAGTCTCATTGGCCAAGGTGAGCGGATTGCTTGGGCTCAGGAGTTCGAGACCAGCCTGAGCAACATAGTGAAACCCCGTCACTACAAAAATATATAAAAAATTAACCAGGCATAGTGGCACATGCCTGTAGTCATGGTTACTCAGGAGGCTGAGGTGGGAGGATTGCTTGGGCTCAGGAGGTCAAGACTGCAGTGAGCTGTGATTGTGCCACTGCACTCCAGCCTGGGTGACAGAGACCCTGTCTCAAAAAATTAAAAAAAAAAAACAAAAAACTGAGCACATATACACAGAGATAAATATAGGCCTACAAATCACAAGACACACAAACACAGACTCAGATACACAAAATTACACACACATCTCTTTTACAAAGAAAGCAAACTCAGAAACAGACCTACAGAAGCATTTGTTCGGACTGAAAGTTTGAAACCCATGCAGAGAAACACACACAAGCACAGAGACCCACAGGACACGCTGAACCTGAACACATACAGAAACCAAGCTCTCTCCCACTGATGAGCAGAAACACACACACTTAGTTGTGTGCAGGAATAGCCTTTCTCCCTTTCTAATTCCCTGTCTGTAATCGCTGCCATTCTGAAATGAGTATGTTTCTGTCCTAGTCCACAGTGGGGGTAGAGGTTGCCTGAAGATGAAGCCAGGGTTCCTGCCAGTTCTGGAAACAGTCCTGGTGCTCCCTGGAAATACCTTTGAATTGGGGATTGGGCAAAGAAGAGAAGAAAGGCTGGGATGGTGGGAAGAGAGACACCGGGAAAAATGGCTGATGGAAGAAGAGCAAAGGCAGGGAAGAGAAATGAAGATGACATAGCCTCCGGGCCCCCACCCACCAAGACCCAGGAGTCCAGGTCTCCAGCCCCCTCCTCTCTCAGACCGAGGAGTTCAGGCCCCAGCCTCCTCCTCCCTCAGATCCAGGAGTCCAAGCCACTAGCCCCCTCCTCCCTTAGACCAGGAGTCCAGGCCCCCAGCCCCTCCTATCTCAGACCCAGGAGTCCAGGCCCCCAGTCCCTCCTCCCTCAGATCCAGGAGTCCAAGCCACTAGCCCCCTCCTCCCTTAGACCAGGAGTCCAGGCCCCCAGCCCCTCCTCCCTCAGACCCAGGAGTCCAGGCCCCCAGCCCCTCCTCCCTCAGACCCAGGAGTCCAGGCCTCCAGCCCCTCCTCCCTCAGATCCAGGAGTCCAGGCCCCTAGCCACTCCTCCCTCAGACCCAGGAGTCCAGGCCCCCAGCCTCCCTCCCTCAGATCCAGGAGTCCAGGCCCCTAGCCACTCCTCCCTCAGGCCCAAAAGCCCATGCCCCCAGCCATGGATTCAGTACTGGATTCAGAAGTTTGGTACCTGTCAGGCAGAGCGTAGTTCCAAAGAGGCAGAAGAGAATGACTCTGGGGACCCCCATTGCCATTGCTGAGCTGGGCCACCTGGGACAGCGCCTCCCACAGTGATGTGCTGCCTGGCTGTTTCCCTCTACTGAGTCCTAAGCATCCTGGCCACCCAGCCTGGCCAGTATTTCTCTGTCCCACCCTCCCTATGTGGGCGGTTCTCTTCCTAGGTAATCGTGATGGAACCAGAATGATTCTCAGTTGCTGGAGAACTGCACTTCTGGGTGTGAGGGAGGAGGAACTAGAAGTCTGGAACCCTTAATTTTGAATGATTGGTGTCTTGCTGGCCTTCTTCCTACACCCCTCCCCACACTCCGCTCTAGTCTGAAAGTGGCACACGTGGCCTTTCAACTTTCCTTCTCTCCCACCACCCCAACACACACCACCCACACAGCTTCCAATCCTGGGGCCACGTCTCCACACCCAAAGACACACTTGACATTCCCTCCTCTAAGACTTCCCTGACTCCCTGGCCGGGCACGGTGGCTCACGCCTATAATCCTAGCACTTTGGGAGGCCGAGGCGGGTGGATCACGAGGTCAAGAGATCGAGACCATCCTGGTCAACAAGGTGAAACCTCGTCTCTACTAAAAAAATACAAAAAATTAGCTGGGCATGATGGTGCGTGCCTGTAGTCCCAGCTACTCGGGAGGCTGAGGCAGGAGAATTGCTTGAACCCAGGAGGCGGAGGTTGCAGTGAGCCGAGATCGTGCCATTGCACTCCAGTCTGGGCAACAACAGCGAAACTCCGTCTCAAAAAAAAAAAAAAAAAAAAAAAAGTCTTCCCTGACTCCCATCTCCCCACTCATCCACACATCCTCAGCCTCCAGCACCTCCCTGCCTCCCAGCCCTGATCAAACTAGGCTGGGCTAGCGTCTGTCTCTGCTACCAGGCTGTGAACTCTTCAGGGGCCTCCAGGAATGTCTGAGATATTGTATGAATGAACAAATGAATCAATGAACGGAGACACAAACAAACAGAGAGGCACCAAGAGACAAGTAGGGAGAGACAGACATCTACAAGAGAGAAACGGAGAGAGAGTAAGAGAGGGAGAGTGCCTTTGAGGGAAGGAATTACACACATGATGCAGAAAGACAGACACAGCCTGGTGTGGACAGATGTGAATGTGTGGTCACACACACAAACCCAGGAATCGAGGAAAGACATGACATGCTGCCAGGTGTTTAATAAACATATTAAATGGAGAAATCAGAAAGATAGAGATATAGCAGACAGCCAAAGGGACACTGTCCCCTGAGGACAGAGACCCACGTATGCTCAGACACCCAGAAGATAATGACATCCAGAGGAGGCCCCAGCAACTGGTTGGTGCCGGAGCAGACACCCCAGGCTAGCATCTCCTGGTTTGTCTCACTTCTTGCTGCTTGGAGACGCTGCCTGCTAGGATCAGACTCATCCACTAGCCACAGAGTGGGCATCAGCCATGTGCAGACACGTAGAATCTCAGACCCATGTGTGGATGGGAGAGTCCAAGTAACGCTGGTGACCAAAAGAGCCTTAGTGATCCCCTCAGATGGACAAAACTTTAGACAGACCTCTTCCTGATTCTCGGCCCCGGACCACACTTTTTGCAGAGCCCTTACTTTAGAAAACTTGTACAGTCATCCCTCGGTCTCTGCAGGGGATGGGTTCCTGGGCTTCCAGTAATAACAAAATCGAACAGTGCTCAAGTCCCTGATATAAATGGTGTCATATTTTCATACTATGCACATACTCCCATATGCTTTAAATCATCTCTGGATGATTCATAATACCTAATATCATGAAAACAATATGTAAATAGTTGTCACGTCATATTGTTTTCTAGTTCTATTATTTTTCATTTTTGTTTCAAAATATATATATATACAT
>NW_022437070.1:3724711-3733444 GCF_009761245.1 Sapajus apella | reverse complement strand
GCTGGGATTACAGGCACGCGCCACCATGCCCAGCTAATGTTTTGTATTTTTAGTAGAGACGGGGTTTCACCATGTTGACCAGGATGGTCTCGATCTCTTGACCTCGTGATCCACCCGCCTCGGCCTCCCAAAGTGCTGGGATTACAGGCTTGAGCCACCGCGCCCGGCCTTCAAAATATTTTTTTATCCAAAGTTGACTGAATCCGTGGAGGCAGAATCCCTTGGACACAAAGGGCCAAATATAATTACACATTCTTTCTCTGCCCCTCCACACCCTCTCCCCACCCCACCTTTTTTTTTTTTTTTGAGACAGAGTCTTGCTCTGTGACCCAGGCTGGAGTGCAGTGGTGTGATCTCAGCTCACTGCAAGCTCTGCCTCCTGGGTTTAAGTGATTCTCCTGCCTCAGCCTCCCAAGTAGCTGGGATTACAGGCATGTGCCATCATGACTGGCTAATATTTGTATTTTTAGTAGTGACAGGATTTTGGCATGTTGGCCAGGCTGGTCTCGAATTCCTGACCTCAAGTGATCCACCCGCCTCGGCATCCCAAATTGCTGGAATTACAGATGTGAGCCACCACGCCCCGCCTTCTCTGCCCCTTTGAAATGTAGATAAATCCTCTCCTGGCCTCTTGCCAGCATGAAAACCCAGCAATGTCTTTTTCAAGGACCTGGGAATTATTCCTTAGAAATCATCAAAGGAGATAGTACCCCTATCTCCCAGTCTCTGTGGGAGGGTAGGAGCCCCACTTTGATAATTGACGATCAGCAAACTCAGATGGCCCAATCACAGAGAAAAACATTTGCAGCTTCGGGAATAACTCCAAGTGACGGGCACATCCCATCGGCCCACTCTCCCTGTTGTCCGCCCATATTTTTCCATTAATTCACCTAGGGCTTAGACACTCCATTTGTTTCAGTGGAGTTAAGTTCAGTCTCTCTCCCTATTGCCATCACCTTGAATAAATTCTCCCTTGCCTGTGCAATTTTTCTTTGACAGCAGACACCCAGCCACTGTGGACACTCACCAGGCTATGCCCTCGCTTACCTTCATCTTGCCAAATCCCTCCCCTTCCATCAGGCATCACTTCCCAGAGCCTGTTTTGCATCCAAATTATTCCTCCTTCCTGATTCTCCAGTTCCTGCCCCAGGCTCTCAGTGGGGGGGGTCTATCCAGACTGGGGCAGGGTTGTGCTCAGGACCTCTGGAGAGTAAAGTCTTGCCAGGAAGGAGGATGGGTTTGCTGAACCCCCGTGGAAGGTGGAGGCACTGGAGGTCTTCACAGCAGTTGTCAGTTTCAGGGATTGAGGCTTCCAGGGTAGGCAGACCAGTCTGGTGAGTATGTGAGCATGTGAGTGATGTGTGCACTTTTGATTCTGGTATCCTTCAAGTACTTTCGGAGACTTTGAAGTGTCAGTTCCCCGCACCTTATGGGAGCTTCCATCTGGCTATCCTCATCTGCCTGGTGTCTGAGTGTCTGTTGAATGCCTTAGAATGTTCTCAAGGATCTTCTGTTGCATTCCATCAGTTTTCACGTATAGTTCCATTTCCAATCATGTTTGCAAACATCTGGCCTCTCAAAAAAGTTTTCCGTATTTTATTTTCATAAGCACTTTATTAAATGTGTGTATCTTCTAGGCTTTGTGGCCTAAACAGTTGAGAAGTATTTAGTATTTCTTGCCTTATTTGACATGACTCCATTAATCAAATATATCATAATTGTAATGTGTTTTAGATGTTACTTCCTTTTTTTATTATTTATTTTTTTCTTTTATAAAGATGGGGTTTCACTATGATGGTCAGGTGGGTCTCGAACTCCTGACCTCAGGTGATCCACCTACCTCAGCCTCCCAAAGTGCTAGGATTACAGGCGTGAGCCACCACACCCGGCCTTAGATGTTATTTCCTAAGTAATGTGGGATATCACTTGCTTCCAATCTTCATGTTCTGCGTAAATGTTCTTCCATACATTATCAAAATTGTGAAATTTTTTTTTGGAACTCTAGTCATTACCTTGTCAAAAATTGAATCATGCAGATTGTATGCCAATATGTTATTTTGTTATTTTTATTTTTTTGAAACCGAGTCTCACTCTGTTGCCCAGGCTGGAGTGCAGTGGCGCCATCTTGGCTCACTGGAACCCGAGCCTCCCAGGTTCAAGTGATTCTCCTGCTTCAGCATCCTGAGTAGCTGGGATCACAGGTGCCTGCCACTGTGCCCGGCTAATTTTTCTATTTTTAGTAGAGACAGAGTTTCACCATGTTGGCCAGGCTGGTCTCAAACTCCTGACATCAGATGATCCACCCACCTCAGCCTCCCAAAGTGCTGGGATTACAGGCATGAGCCACCATACCTGGCCTATTTTTGTTTTGTTTTGTTTTGAGAGAGAGTCTCATTCTGTTGCCAGGCTGGAGTGCAGTGTCGTGATCTTGACTCACTGCAACCTCCACCTCTCGAGTTCAATTGATTCTCCTGCCTCAGCCTCCTGAGTAGCTGGGATCACAGGCATCTGCCACCATGCCCAGCTAATTTTTGTATTTTTAGGAGAGACAGGGTTTCACCACATTGGCCAGGCTGGTCTAGAACTCCTGGCCTCAGGTTATCCACCTGCCTTGGTCTCCCAAAGAGCTGGGATTACAGGCATGAGCCACCAAACCAGCCTCTTTCTTTTCTTTCTTTTTTTTGAGACAGAGTCTTGTTCTGTCTCCAGGCTGGAGTGCAGTGGCGCAATCTCGGCTCACTACAACCTCCACCTCCTGGGTTCAAGTGATTCTCCTGCCTCAGCCTCCCAAGTAACTGGGACTACAGGTGCGTGCCACCATGCCCAGCTAATTTCTGTATTTTTAGTAGAGGCAGGGTTTCACCATGTTTGCCAGGATGGTCTTGATCTCTTGATCGAGATCTGCCCTCATGATCTGCCCACCTCGCCCTCCCAAAGGGCGGGGATTACAGGTGTGAGCCACCATGCCTGGCCCACCTTCTCATTTTTAAATAATGTGTGATAACTGTGCTCACCTGTGTGTTGCAGGCTGGGCTCTCCTGGGAGGCAGATTGTGAGGCTGAGATTAGCGTGCAGGACCTTGGGATCAACAGCTGCGTAAGGGAGGGAAAGGAAACTGGATTGAGCAGAGGGAGAGTTTGGGTCCTGATTAAGTCAAACCAAGGGTTCAGTGCGCCCCAGGGAGAGGTCTGGCACTGGGCTTGTGGGTTCTGCTCAGCTGAGGCAATGCCCAAGGGGCTGACATCAGACACAGAGGTCAGAGTCCTTCATTCCTGAAGAGATTTTGGTGGCAAATCACAGCATCCACCACACTCTACACATTTCTTTGCTTTAGTGTATTTTTCTCCACCTCTTTGAAATAAAGATTCATTACAGAATCCTTCGAGATGAAACAAAGTTACCTGATCTGGTCATTTATTCCTCAGTTGAAAAAACTGATGTGAAACAACTTTTCTGTCTACTGTTACTGTCTTTTAGAAGTTAAATGCTCTTTTTTTTTTTTTACGACAGGGTCTCATTCTGTTGCCTAGGCTGGAGTGCAGTGGCGTGGTCTTAGCTTACCTCTGCCTCCCAGGTTCAAGTGATTCTTAGGTTTCAGCTTCCAGAGTAGCTGGGATTACAGGTGTGTGACACCATGCCCAGCTAATCTTTGTATTTTAGTAGAGACGGAGTTTCACCATGTTGGCCAGGCTGGTCTCAAACTCTTGACCTCAAGTGATCCACTGGCTTTGGCCTCTCAAAGCATTGAGATAACAGGCGTGAGCCACTGCACCCAGCCTAAATGCTCCTGTTAAGGTGAATAATTTTTAAGAGTTTAAATTTAAGGGTTTAATATTTAAATATTCACATTTAAAGAGTTTAATATTTAAATTAGGTGGCTGGGTACCTGGATTGACAAAAAGAGCATGGAATTAAGGGATTCATTTATTCTCCATTTTTCCTGTCTTCCAGTTATTTCTTGAAATGTTCTTTCCTGGCTAACAAATAAGTGGAAGGAGTAAATCCGTGTTCTGCTCAATCATTAATGGATCTGTGCTACATTCTGCAAAATTAGCCGTTGTGGAATTGTTTTCCCTCTGCGACTTTATCTCAAAAATTCATTCAATGATCCATTTTGTTTCATAATAGCTTTCCATTTGCTGCTCCTAATTATTTGTCTTGATGGATGTCAAATAAGGTTAATATTTTATTTTAGAATTTTAACATCTTACAATGATATGTAGGTAATGAATCATTGAATTTTAATAATAGTTTATTTTTATACTGATGAAATTTCTAAAGCAGTAATAAACAAGTACTATCATAATATAATTAACAGACTTGCATAATACTCTTTAATTTCAACCCACACACATTCTTTGTGGATTAATAATGGTAACTGGGTATTAGTTATTATAGAGTGATTCGTGCCAAGTGAAAGAAATGATTTATTTATTTATGACGGAGTTTCACTCTTGTCACCCAGGCTGGAGTGCAATGTTGTGATCTCGGCTCACTGCAACCGCCACCTCTCAGGTTCAAGTGATTCTCCTGCCTCAGTCTCCTGAATAGCTGGGATTACAGGCACCTGCCACCACACTTGGCTAATTTTTTGTGTTTTTAGTAGAAACGGGGTTTCACCATGTTGGCCAGGCTGGTCTCAAACTCCTGACCTCAGGTGATCCACCTGCCTCGGCCTCCTAAAGTGCTGGGATTACAGGTGTGAACCACCACACCTGGCCAGGACTTGTAGATTTCAATATAGAATATTAAAATAGAATATAGAGTTCAACAATTCCAATCTGGTAAAGAATTAGATGAAAATATGAACTGCAATATGAAATACTGAATACAGTCAATGTGCTGACACTATTAGGGACTTAAAAAATGTTCTGCATATCAGGTGGAAAAGCAGCTCATTGTTTAGAAGTACAAGCTATTTTAAATGACATAAAATCAACACATTTTTCCATTTCAAAATCAACGTCTCAGTATGTGGAAGTAGAAAGGTAGCTACCAACCCTGTTGGAACAAGACACTTTTACTGCCATCTGCTGGAACATAGTTGCAATAATTGTAAATCACTTTTGCAACCAGCAATGGAATACACAATACACAATACTTTTCAAAAAGTTGTTTTCAAAATAGTAAAGATTAAAAAAAAATAGTAAAAATGTCTGTGATATGAATAGCACCTCCTTAGGTGTTGTGCTGTTGTGCAATGCCCAACATGAGCAACTGTACATGGGGACAGTAGAATCATGGCATCTGCAAAATAAAATCCATTTTACTTTTTTCTTTCCAATCTTTATGCTTTTTTCTTTT
This sequence comes from Sapajus apella, assembly GCF_009761245.1. Lineage (NCBI taxonomy): Eukaryota > Metazoa > Chordata > Mammalia > Primates > Cebidae > Sapajus > Sapajus apella. The sequence goes on along the minus strand of NW_022437070.1, from coordinate 3,728,140 downwards.
TTTTTTTTTTTTGCCATATTGTATAGACTAGAACCCCAAGTACCTGACTGAATAGTATTAATAGGAGTAAACATGCTTGTCTTGCTACTGATATTGTTATACAGTTGTGTGTGTGGCTTTTTGTTTGTTTTTTCCCTCCACTCCCCTTGTGTGTGTGTTTTTTGAGACAGGGTCTCACTCTCTTAACCAAGGCTGCAGTGCACTGGCATGATCATGGGTCACTGTAGCTTCAACCTGCTGGGATTAAGTGATCCTCCTTCCTCAGCCTCTTGAGTAGCCGGGACCACAGTTGGGTGCCACTATGCCTGAGTAATCTTTTCCCTCCCATCCCCTCCCTGCCCTTCCCTTCCTTTTTTTGTGTGAGACAGAGTCTCACTCTGTTGCCTAGGCTGGAGTGCAGCAATCCTGACCCACTGCAACTTCTGCCTCCCAGGTGCAAGCGATTCTCACGCCTCAGCTTCCCAAGTGGCTGGGACTACAGGTGCATGCCATCACACTCCACTAGTTTTTGTATTTTTAGCAGAGACAGGGTTTCGCCATGTTGCCAGGCTGGTTGCAAACTCCTGGCCTTAAGTGATCTACCCACCTCAGCCTCCCAAAGTGCTGGGATTACAGACATGAGCCACCGTGCCTGACCTAATTTTTTATTTCTTATAGAGATGGAGTCTCACTATTTTGCCCAGGCTGGTCTCAAACTCCTGGGCTCAAGTGATCCTCCTGCCTCAGCCTCTCAAAGTGCTAGGATTACAGGTGTCAGCCACCATGACCAGCTCTATATAGTCTGAATAACCTCTCTGCTCATACTCCTCAGGGTCTATGCCATCCTACCAAGGCTTTCCCTTTCTCACCTCTACAGAGGCAAAACATCAGTGCCATGGGCAGTGGGCCCTCTTCCCAGCCATGTGGACTCAATGATTCAGGGCCAGCACCTAAGCCAGATACCCAACTGAATTACTCAGGCCCTAGCTGCTCATCAGGGCAGATAGGCCGAGGTCAAGAGCCATATCCTGGGGACATAGGTAGATGGATCAGGAAGCTGAAGGTCAAGTAACCATTAGATACCTCCTAAACCCTCTGACCACAGCCAGTTTTACTACACATCTCTCAGGAAGTCTACTCCAGAAAGGACTGTTTCATCTGTACTTGGTTCCTGATGATATCTTTTGAATCATTAAGTTTGGTTTTGGGTAAAATTGTATACGTTTACTTTGATAGTTCTTCCAGGCCGGGCATGGTGGCTCACGCCTGTAATCCCAGCACTTTGGGAGGCCGAGGCAGGTGGATCACGAGGTCAAGAAATCGAGACCATCCTGGTCAACATGGTGAAACCCCATCTCTACTAAAAATACAAAAAATTAGCTGGGCATGGTGGCACGTGCCTGTAATCCCAGCTACTCAGGAGGCTGAGGCAGGAGAATTGCCTGAACCCAGGAGGCGGAGGTTGCGGTGAGCCGAGATCGCGCCATTGCACTCCAGCCTGGGTAACAAGCGAAACCCCTTCTAAAAAAAAAAAAAAAAAAAGATAGTTCTTCCAGTTGTCTCAACACATCAGGCAACAGTGAAGAAGCAGATAATTTGTTGGGTAAACTCATGAGAAAAAGAGATGTGAGATCCACACGGATGACCTGAATTCCCCTGAGTTTGAGCAGTCTCAAGATAATTCGTAGTTGAAACAGGCTGGTAGCTTTCCCTTTTTCTTTTTTTAAAATTTCAATTCAATTTTATTTATTTTTGTTTACTTATTTATTGATTGATTTTTGAGTTAGGGTCTCACTCTGTCACCCAGGCTGGAGTGCAGTGGTACAATCACAGCTCACAACAGCCTCGAATTGCTGGGCTCCAGGGATCCTCCCACCTCAGCCTCCCGAGTATCTGAGACCACAGGCATGCACCACCACATACCTGGCTAATTTTTGTATTTTTTGTAGAGACAGGGTTTCACCATGTTGCCCGCCTCAGGCTGGTCTCGAACTCCTGACCTCAGGTGATCTACCCGTCTCGGCCTCCCAAAATACTGAGATTACAGGCGTGAGGCACCACGCCCAGTCTAACAGAAAAATATTTTTTAAATAATAGTAAATATGTACTGGACATCCCACAGAGTGATCAAACACTTTCTTTGGTAGCATTTGTATAGTTTCTAATACAGCTTTAAAATATGTTAAGAGTCTCACCAAGGCTCTAAACAAAAGGTGAGAGGTGAATATTTTCAATCAACTTGAAACAAGCAATGTTTCGCAGATTAACTTTGAAATATAAGATGACATGGGGCTGGGTGCCATGGTTCATGCCTGTAATCCCAGCATTTGGGAGGCTGAGGCAGGAGGATTGCTTGAGCCCAGGAGCTTGAGGAAAAAAGAAGAAAAAGATAACCTGGAATAGTTGAGAAACGTGGTATCATTAAAATAAAGGCAATTTTTCTAAATTTTATTGTAAAAAAATTGAAAGGAGTGAAACTGTTGAAAAATTAGCTTATTGGCTGGGCGCAGTGGCTCACACCTGTAATCCCAGCACTTCAGGAAGCTGAGGCGGGCACATTACCTGAGGTCAGGAGTTCAAGACTAGCCGGCTAACATGGCGAAACCCTGTCTTTACTAAAAATACAAAAATTAGCTAGGCATGGTGGCAGGCACCTGTAATCCCAGCTATATGGGAGGCTGAGGCAAGAGGATTGCTTGAACCCAGGAGGCGGAGGTTGCAGTGAGCCAAGATCATGCCACAGCACTCCAGTCTAGGCGATAGAGTAAGACTCTGTCTCAAAAAACAAAACAAAACAAAACAAAAAATTAGTTCATTGATCATCCAGATCAAAATTGGTAACATTTGCCATATTTGCTTATTCTGTCTATCTTCTGTGTCAGCTTCTGGTGCATAGGAAATCACAAGCAAAATGTAGGGGCTTAAAACATCAAGAATTTTACCTTCTCCAAATTCTGTGGGTCTCCTGGGTTGTTCTTCTGCTATGGGTTGGCTTGACTGATTTCTGCTGGACTCTCTCATGTGCATGTGATCAGCTGGAGAGTTGGGTGGTGGCTGGCTGACCTAGAATGGTCTCACTCACAAGACTGGTAATTGGCTGGCTGTCAGGCAGACTTCAGTTCTCCTCCACATGGCTAGCTTGAGCTTTATCACATGGGAGTTGCAATGTTCCAAAGGGGAGCAAAAAAAAAGAGCAACCCCTAATGAATAGGTGCCTTTCACACCTTTGCTTAAGTCATGTTTGCTAATGTCTCATGTACTGTTGGCCAGGCCAAGTCACTAGGCTACCCCAGAATCAGTGCAGAAGAGCACTAACAAAAGGTATGTATAGAGGGAGGGGAATAATTTGTGGTTAGTCTGTCTGTCTACCTATCTTCTATCCATCCATCCATCCATTTATCATCATTATCATCTCTATTATCTATGATTTGTCTATTTTTTTTTTTTTTT
>NW_022437070.1:3712075-3724611 GCF_009761245.1 Sapajus apella | reverse complement strand
TTGAGACGGAGTTTCACTCTTGTTACCCAGGCTGGAGTGCAATGGCGTGATCTCAGCTCACCGCAACCTCCGCCTCCTGGGTTCAGGCAATTCTCCTGCCTCAGCCTCCCGAGTAGCTGGGACTACAGGCGTGCGCCACCATGCCCAGCTAATTTTTTGTATTTTTAGTAGAGACGGGGTTTCACCATGTTGACCAGGATGGTCTCGATTGCTTGACCTCATGATCCACCCGCCTCGGCCTCCCAAAGTGCTGGGATTACAAGCGTGAGCCACCGCGCCTGGCCTAAGATTTGTCTATTACTGTCAAACCATTAAAAGCAAGTTGCCGACATCATTTGCTTCACTCCTAAACATAAATTCTGGCATAGGCAAGGGGTCTTTCTCCAATTCAATTCTTCCCTTCTTTTCAGACTATTTTTAAAGGGCTAAACAACTTGAACCTTGGTCATTCATCTCACATTCACACAATAACTGTGACAGTGATAAAGAACATGGGGGAAAGACCTACAAGCCCAACTAATTAAAATATGTAAAAACATTAATTTTGACCCACAAGGAAATTGTAGGTTTGAGCCACAACATCTAACCAGATTTCTTGGAGAATCTATTTTATTGGTATGACCAGGATAAAAGCACAGCCAGATAAGCTAGTTGCAATAAACTAGTCCATTTAGCTAAACTAAATCCTGCCTTAACTTTTATTTTCTGTGCCAGTATTCCAGATATTGGTAATACAGAACCCTATACTATCCACTGGCTCAACGCTTATGCTATATTCAGGAAGACAAGACTGAGCCTTCCACAGGTCAGATTGCTGTTCTATTAGTTTGGCTGCTCCTGCGAGGTGGTATATCTAATAAGACAGTAAACTCACCATCACGTCTTCTTTGCTATTTTAAAGGCATGCCTTTTTTGAGCAGTGTGAGTATGATAAGTTACCAGTGATGAAGCATTCTCAGATGGCGGTGCTGGTAGAGTCGGCGCAGGCAGGAAGGTGTATTCACACGTGGCATAACTATCACTGCTGTAAGTGAGGTAGGGCAGGCAAACCCCCAAACCGGAGCTTAGCCCAGGAGGGTTCTTGGCTTTGCCTAGAAAAGAATCCAAGGGTGTTAAACAGTGGTGTTAAACAGCAACTTGTATTGAAGCAGCAACGTGCAGCAGCAGCAGAGGGACAGCTCCTTGTAAAGCAGGGCTACCCCAAGGCAGTGTGTCCAGAGCAGCAGCTCAAAGGCAGTTTTGCAGTCATAGTTAGACTCACTTTTAACTACATGCAAATTAACGGGCAGATTATGCAGACATTTCTTAGAAAAGATTGGTAACTTCTGGGTCATTACCATGGAAATGGATGGTAACTTCTGGGTATTGCCATGGCAATGGTAAACTGACATGGCACACTGGTGGGAGTATCTTATGGGAAGCTGTTTTGGCTAGTCCTCAATTTGGTCTGGTGTCTGAGCCCCGCCTCTGGAATCGAGTCCCAACTACTACCTTATAAAGATACTAACAACAGGGCTGGGTGCGGTGGCTCACACCTGTAATCTCAGCACTTTGGGAGGCTGAGGCGGGTAGATCACGAGGTCAGGCAGTCGAGACCAGCCTGGCCAACATGGTAAGATCCCATCTCTACAAAAAATACAAAAATTAGGTATGATGGTGGGCACCTGTAATCCCAGCTACTGAGGAGGATGAGGCAGGAGAATCACATGAACCTGGGAAGCAGAGGTTGCAGTGACCCGAGATTGTGCCACTGCACTCTAGCCTGGGCAACAGAGCAAGACTCCATTGAAAAAAAAAAACAAAAAAAACAAAAAAAAACTAAGAACACTGTAAGGATAAATTCCTGCTCCATTAAGGAGATGTCTTGTGTAACTACCTCGCTATTAGGTAGCTGGCTGGTCTTCTTGAGAAACAGTTCCATATCAAGTGCTCAGGGTCAGCTGCTGGCAGGTTGGGTACCCAGTAGTGGTGGTAGCTTGATTAGTTTCGGTGAGAGGGAGCCTCTGCTTGGTGTCCTCCTGCAGTAATGAATTTATGCAAGATCTGGTTGTTAAAGAGTCCGGGAGCTCCACCGTCTCTCTTTTGTCCTCTCTCTTGCCATGTGACATACCTGTTCCCCCTTCGTCTTCCACCATGAAGGCCTCACCAGAAGCAGATTGGGCCACATCTCGCTCCAATTTAAGTGAAGGGGCCAGGTGTGGTGGCTCAGCTGTAATCCCAGCACTTTGTGAGGCTGAGGCGTTAGGATAGCTTGAGCTCAGGAGTTCAAAATCAATCTGGGCAACATAGGGAGACCCCATCTCTCCAAAGAATTTAAAACAAATTAGCAGGTGTGGTACACACCTGTAGCCCCAGCTAGGTGGGAGGTTGAAATGAAAGGTTTACTTGAACCCAAGAGATTGAGGCTGCAGTGAGCTATGATCCCACCACTGCATTCCAGCCTGGGTAACAGAGAAAGATCTGTTTCTAAAATAAACAAATAAATGAAGTGAAGATCTCCAGTCACAGCTCTGTATACCAGGATTTACCTTCACCACTTCCTGCAGGGCCACCTCTGAGTAGTGGTCCTGTAATACGGTAATTCAGGTTCAGCTCCCAAAATGTAGCAATTATACTGATCCATCTGTGAGCTGGACCTTTTCTTCCTTAGTTTCCTACGGTAAAATCTCATATGAGGTCATGAATGTGAATTGAGGGGACAACATGGCTGCAACCAAGGTCAATGACCTGAGAGTCTGAACTCTGTGTAACTCTTTTGTGCCATCTACCTAGACCTCTTACAATGAATCCATATGTGCCTGAATGACATTATGACTCAGTAGGTAATACCCAACTCATGACAGGTAGTTTTAGTCATATAGATACTTGATGTCCCATGGTCAAAATCACAGACTCTTACTAGCGCTCAGCAGCTGGTTTTCAAATTGAAAGCACTTATATGCTGCATAATAAATAGGCTTACTTCAGAACCTTAGGGCCTGTAATTTTGCTTGCCAGAGACTCCACGTAATAGCTCCAACTACTACAGATAGAACTGACACCATCAAAGTTGCTGATTCATGTGGCTCAGGGACAGGGAGATTGCATCACAGGCTGCATCTGCTGTAGAGCTCTCACCTGCTTTGAAACTCAGCAGCCTTCAAGTTTATCTGAAAAATGAGTCAGAATAATATTCCAGGCCAAGCATGATGGCTCAAGTTGCAATCCCAGCACTTTAGGGATTGCTTGAGGCCAGGCTGGGCAATACAGTGAGAACCTATTTCTTAAAAAGAAAAGGAAGGAAGGAGGGAAGAAAGGAAGGAAGGAAGGAAGAAAGGAAAGAAGGAAGGAAGGGAGGGAGGGAGGGAGGCAGGGATGGAGGGAGGAAGGGAGGGAGGCAGGCAAGGAGGGAGGGAGCCAGGGAGGGAGGAAGGCAGGGAGGCAGGGAGGGGAGCTGAGCTGGGAGGATCTACTTGAGCCAGGGAGGTCAAGGTTACAGTGAGCTGTGATCATGCCACTGCACTCCAGCCTGGGCAATAAAGCTAGACCTTTCTAAAACAAAAACAAAAACCAGCTATAAAAGACACCTGGAACTATTAAAGAAGAAAAGAGAAAAAAAGAACACTATTCTGAAGTATGATTTATATATGTATCATATAAATAATATATATAAAATATATTATATATATACACACACACATCTATATACACCCATCTATCTATTATTTTATTTTATTTTATTTTATTTTTGAGATGTAGTTTCACTTTGTCACCCAGGCTGGAGTGCAGTGGTGTGATCTCGGCTCACTGCAACCTCTGCCTCCCAACTTCAAGTGATTCTTCTGCCTCAGCCTCCTGAGTAGCTGAGTAGCTGTGACTACAGGCATGCGCCACCATGCCTAATTTTTTTATTCTTAGTAGAGACGGGGTTTCACTATGTTGGCTAGGCTGGTCTTGAACTCCTGACCTCAAGTGATCCACCCACCTTGGTCTCCCAAAATGCTGGGATTCCAGGCATGAGCTACCACATCCCACCCTATCTATCTATCTATGTATCTATGTATCTATCTATCTATCTATCTATCTATTATCTCTCTCTCTGTCATGTATCTATCTATTACTTTCAAATGTCAAAGAAGCTTATCAATTATGTGCCTCTTTATCAGTTTAGGAAGTTTGAGTTGTAATAACTTATTCTTTACCTTAAGGGAGACATTATGGCATGTCCCAGACAATTGCACTTCTAAAATCTTCACTGATGTGATAATCTAGTGAATTTTCATGAGGTTTATCTTCCTCTTTCTGTCACTCATTTGCATTACTATGGTTTCTACGGTGATTTCCACTTCCTGATCACCAGGTCCAATCAGCATGATGTTATTGGTGGAATGAACCAGTGTAATGTTCTTCAGAATGTAGGATAATCAAGACCTCTGGGGACCACAAGATGATGGAGATTAGGACGGTTAACAGGAACCTGGGGCAAGACAGTACTGCAGTCCTTACCATGCACACATGAATGGCTTTTGATTCTCCTAAACGTCAGAGATCAAGTAAAATACATTTGTCAGATCACTTTTCTTTCTTTCTTTTTTTTTTTTCTTCTACCCAAATCAAAAGGACATTTGTCAGATCACTAAGCATATACTAAGAACTAAAAACTAGGTTGGTCAACTCCCGTAAAGACGTCACATCTGACATAGCAGCTGAAATTGAAGCTGCTATTTGGTTACATTTAAAGTAGTCGCTATGAATTAGCTTTGGCCACATAATCAGTGATATGGATTGGCTGTGTCCCTACCCAAATCTCATCTTGAATTGTAGCTCCCATAATACCCACATGTTGTGGGAGGGACTCAGTGATAGATAACTGAATCACTGAGGTGGTTTCCCCGATACTGTTCTTGTGGTAAGGAATAAGTATCCTGAGAGCTGATGATTTTATAAGGGGAAACCCCTTTTGTTTGGCTCTCATTCTGTCTTTGCCGGCTGCCATGTAAGACATCCCTTTGTTCTCTCTTGTTCTTCTGCCATATTTGTGAGGCCTCCCCAGGCACGTGGAACTGTGAGTCCATTAAACCTGTTTTGCTTTATAAGTTACCCAGTCTTGGGTATGTCTTTATCAGCAGTGTGAAAGCAGACTAATACAATCAGTAACCCCCAACTCACAGGCTTGAAACTACAAGTATTATTTCTCATAATTCTGGGGGCTTTCTGAGCACTTCTTTTGCTCTGGGCTGGTAAGGCTGCAGCTGGATAGTATAGTCAGGCCTCACTCAAATTTCTAACGGTTGGTTGGTTACTGGGGGGGCGGGGAGGAGCATGAGGATAATTTGACCTTATGTTTCTCATCATCCCTTAGTCTAGTTCAGACTTGTTTGAACCCATGGGAGTTGGGTTCGAAATGCAAAAAGAAAGCGGTTTCCATTCGGTGAGTGTTTTTCAAATCTCTCTACGTATCACATTTACTAATGACCCAAAGAAAATCAAATGTACATGCCCAGATTCAAGGAGTGCAGAAACTGGCTCCACCTTTGAAGGAAGAGCTGCAAAGTCATGTTGCAAAGAGTATACACACACAGGAATGGGAAGAATTTGTGGATTTTTTCAGTCTACCACATCCACTAGCTTCAGTCATGCAGGTTTTTTTTCAGGCATCAGGTGAAATGAATGGGGATATGATACGGACAAATAATCCTGCATCCTCAAACTTTTTGATAATGATGCAATGTCTGCAATTCCTCCCATGACACATTATTGAGTTTCAAGAGTTTCTGCTTGGCCCTTTATACCATAAGGACTCTTAGATCACAAGTTAGTTCCGCAATCTCGGAAGCCACTATAATGAGTTCTACCAGAAGATAAGCATCTCTATCCCAATATATGTTCTTTTTTTTTTTTGGCGGGGGACGGAGTTTCGCTCTTGTTACCCAGGCTGGAGTGCAATGGCGCGATCTCGGCTCACCGCAACCTCCGCCTCCTGGGTTCAGGCAATTCTCCTGCCTCAGCCTCCTGAGTAGCTGGGATTACAGGCACGCGCCATCATGCCCAGCTAATTTTTTGTATTTTTAGTAGAGACGGGGTTTCACTGTGTTGACCAGGATGGTCTCAATCTCTTGACCTCGTGATCCACCCGCCTCGGCCTCCCAAAGTACTTGGATTACAGGCTTGAGCCACCGCGCCCGGCTCCCAATATATGTTAAAGGGTAGAGGAAAACAACCATAGGGTGAGTTCACGGACTCACTGAACTCACTGTGAGATCAGACTTGGGCCAAACCTGGTAAGTAATCAAGCTCAAAATCCTATCACAAGGATCTAGAGGGTCTCTCCTGGAAACAGTCCTCTTAGCTTACATTCCCTACAGGGAGGATCCGGAGAAGTTTCTGTGCTATTATTTCATCAGCAGGTAAAATTCCAAGGAAGCAGGAGCAAGAGAAAAGTGTAGTGTGATAGGGAAGTGGGTAACGTTTGCATGAAGGTCTTATTGAGCTGGCCACTGCTTATATCACGTGTGACTGATTGCTTAATTTTGAATTTTAAGACCACCTATCTGAGGAGAAGAAGGGAGGTGAATTTATCCATTGGCTCCTATCACTTATTCATGAGAGGTTTGTCCCAGAGAGCACTAACTCCCCTGTACTTCCAGGTCATGTGTGGCTAGTTTAATGGGTTCTATAACGTCTCATGCATCAGCATCAACAGGAAAGCCCTAGGGCTTGAGACAAGTAGTGCCCATTGCAGGCATGAGGTCAGGCTCTGTTGTTGCTTGTGCCCATGTGGAGTTGGTCTGAGTTCATGCAGAAATGTTGCTGCAGCAGTGAATCAAGAGAAACAAGTTTCCAGAGGCCCCAGGCACAGGTGAGGCTGAGAGGATCTGAAGTGACACATACGATGTGTCTTAACTCTTTCCTAATTCAACTCTTGCATGCAATTATCTGAGCCTGGTGATGATTAGAATTTAAATTCTAAACTACTAATGCTGTATCATTAATGACTAATTGTCTATTATTAAAAGTTTCTATCTCTTCTTGTCAGTTCTTTAAGTTACAGCTTTCTAGGAAATTGACCATTTCATCTGTTTTCAAATTTATTCTAATTCAAAAAATATTTTCTTTTCTTGTGTAGTCTTTTTCTTTCTTAATATTTGTGCCAGTTCTCTTTTTTATTCATCTTGTAAAATAATCTCTTTTTAATTATCTCAGAAGTGGATCACTTCAAATAAGCAGTTGTGGGCATTTAGCCTCTGTTCAATCAGTGTTTTCTATTTCTTTAACTTGTGCTTATTGTTGACTTCAACCAACTTTCTTTGTATTTATTCTGTTATTCTGTTTTCTAACTTCAAGCTGGACACAGGCTTTAATCTTCATTCTTTTCATTTTTCCCTTCTTCTTCTTCTTTTTTTTTGAGATGGAGTTGTGCTCTTGTTGCCCAGGCTGGAGTGCAATGGCGTGGTCTCAGCTCACTGCAACCTCCACCCCCAGAGTGCAAGCGATTCTCCTGCCTCAGCCTCCTGACTAGCTGGGATTAGAGATGCCTGCTACTACGCCCAGCTAGTTTTTGTATTTTTAGTAGAGAAGGGGTTTCACTATGTTGGCCAAACTGGTCTCAAACTTCTGACCTCAGGTGATCTGCCCACCTTGGCCTCCGCAAGTGCTGGGATTACAGGTGTGAGCCACCTATTCCCTTCTGTTGAACTTATTTTTGCCATACCCCGTACCCAATAACTTTAATACCTAAATTTTTAAGAAATAATTTATTTTGAAATAGTTCAACTCACAAGAAGTTGCAAAAATAGCATGGAGAGTTCACATATATCTTCACCCAGTTTCCCCAATGATAATATCTTACACAATCATAGTACATTGTCTGAACCAGGAAACTGCTGTTGGTATAATATGTATTATTAGCTCAGGCACATGCTGTATATGTATACATTATATATATTTCATGTTTACTGCATGTATTATATATATTATACAAATGTATATAATATACTGTATTATGGGGACCGGTAGTAGTCTGGCTTGATAGTTTTTCTTTCTTCCTTTTATTAATATAATCCTAAATTTCTTGGTGTTCTAGTCCTGTTATTCGTTGCTTCTGCTGCTGTAATTTAGGGTGGCTTGTGTTAAATTTGGGGTTATTTGTAAATATTCCTCAAGGTGTGAATGGAATTTACATCCTTCCGGATAGTTTCCTTGATGGTTGCTCCACGCTTGTGTTCCTTGGCTTGTGGCAGCATAACTCCAATCTTCACGTGACATTCTCCCTGTCTACACATTTCCTCTTTTAAAAATTATTTTAACTTTTTATTTATTTATTTATTTTTTTGAGACAGAGTCTTGCCCTGTCACCCAGGCTGGAGGGGCGCAATCTAGGTTCACTGCAACCTCTGCCTCCCCGGTTCAAGCAATTCTCCTGCCTCAGCCTCCCAAGTAGCTGGAATTACAGGCGCCCGCCACCATGCCCAGTTAATTTTTGTATTTTTAATAGTGACGGGGTTTCACCATATTGGCCAGGCTGGTCTCAAACTCCTGACCTCAAGTGATCCACTGCCTCAGCCTCCAAAAGTGCTGGATTACAGGCGTGAGCCACCACACCTGGCCACATTTCTCATTTAAAAAATAAAACCTCTAATCTTTTCTTTGTTCTTCAGACATACCAAACAGCCCCTGGTCTGCATGTATACCCCAATGCAATTCTTTCTACTTAACTAAACTGTTTTAATTTCAGACATTAGTCTATATTTTATTTGACCTTGACATACTAAAATATATATATATTCAGTAAGTCACAAAGCACATCATACATCAGTTGTAGCCTCATAACCATTCAAAATGTCGCAGACATACACCCAGTCCTGTCATATGCACTCTCTCTCTCTAAAACACATAGTATTGTCACATACCACAGAAACATCCACTCCAGACCTGTCACTCATATGCATGCAGTATGTTACGTACAGTCACAAAGACACACTCTGTTATGTGCACAGGTACTCACACACAACTGTGTCAGCATAGTCCCACAGACACATATACTGACTAGTCAGATGCTCAAGACACACACACACATACAGAATTCTCTTTCTTACAGACACACACACACATAAACAGAAAGCCAGCCTGACTTGTCTAACCTAAAGATGCCCTCACACATAGTATCTGTCAGACTGCATGTACTATGATTCACATGTACATAAGAACTGTCACATAGTCATGCAAATACATTTTGGCCCTGTCACTTCCACAGACACACACAAAACATGCACATTCACAAGCCTTCTAGATAATGTTACAGAGACCCAACTGGCCCTGTAACATGCACAGGTACTAACTTTTCACATACTTTTCATATACTGTCAAACCCATACAAGCTACCCACCAACAAACATTCACAATGCCTGTCACACACAGTCACAGAGACATATCCTGACTTGTCACATTCACAGAAGGTCTCTCACACACACACACTCATACCAAATAATCACAGAGATACACCTGAGACCTGTCACATATCACAGGACACATTCATGCCATCATAAAAACATACTGCAGCGGTCATGCTACATACTAATCCACACGCCTGTGTCACAGTCACAGAGTTATCCCAGTCCTGTCATACACCCAGCACTTTCTTCTCTTTCGCACATAAACACAGTCTGTCACACAGTCACAGAGAAACACACCTGCTTCGTCATGAGCACACATGCGGTCATGAAGACATACCAGGGCCATTTCATGTGGACAGATGCGTACACACACACACACACACACCATTCCATGTGTCACAAGACATCCCGGCCCGGTCATGCGCACTCTCATGCAGACACATTACCATCCGAAAGGCAGGGCACATCCTTGGTTCTATTACACACACAATATTGACACACATCACGTACACTATGTCTGTCATCACCATGGACGGTGCATCACACGCGGCCAGGGAGACGCCTGACCCTGTTTTGCCCACCCCTTTCCCTCTTCACACCCAGCCACACTGTCAACATCTTCAGCTGCTCGCATTCGCCTCACTGCCTCTCCCACCGTCACCCGCACTGCCGACTGGGTCATGAGTTCGCAAAGTCCTCTTCGCCTCGCCCTGCTTCAATGTCTCCTTCCCTGCTTCGATGCCTCCTTCCGAAACTACCTGCTCACACGCGGAGTCCAAGAACCACGAGAATACGCAAAGCGCCTCAGAAAACCACGGTCATTCGGTCCGGTGGCCTGTGGGAATTGTAGTCCAGGGCCGGAAACGCAGAAGACGCCGGAAACCCAAGTGCCTTGGGACCGCGCGGCCCGGGGGTTTCCGGAAGTTGTTGTCGGTGCTCTGAGTGCGCAGGCGCGGGCACACAGCAGGGAGCATATATGGAAGGGTGAGAGGTAACGAATTGATTACGAAAACAGATGGCATACTTCTTTTTCAGTTATCAAATTTCAAAAACAAAAAATGTAGATGGTACACAATATTGTTGATAATGTGGGGAAATGAGAACTTTCATATATAGTTGGTGGAAATGACTATAGCTTTTTTACAGTTTTGTGTAGTAGCATTCACAAAGTGAAAGCAAACCCTAAGCAACCAGCATTTTTACATACAAAAATCTAGCCTACGAAAATGCTGGCATGAAAGACAAAGATGTGGGTACAGTAATGCTTACCAAAGCCATGTTTGTGGTACTGAAGAATTCAACCTCAATGTTGGTTTTTTGAGACATTGTTAGTCTGTGCTAGCCAATATGGTAGCTATTTGTGACTATTTAAATTTATTAAAATTAAATAAAATTTGAAATTCAGTTTCTTTTTTTTTTTTTTTTTGAGACGGAGTTTCGCTCTTGTTGCCCAGGCTGGAGTGCAATGGCGCGATCTCGGCTCACCGCAACCTCCGCCTCCTGGGTTCAGGCAATTCTCCTGCCTCAGCCTCCTGAGTAGCTGGGATTACAGGCATGCGCCACCATGCCCAGCTGATTTTTTGTATTTTTAGTAGAGACGGGGTTTCACTATGTTGACCAGGATGGTCTCGATCTCTTGACCTCGTGATCCACCCGCCTCGGCCTCCCAAAGTGCTAGGGTTACAGGTGTGAGCCACTGTGCCCAGCCTGGAGGCTATTATTCTAAGTGAAGCAACTCAGGAATGGGAAACTAAGCATACTTATGAGTATGTTCTCACTCATAAGTGGGAGCTAAGCTGTGAGGATGCAAAGGCATAAGAATGACACAATGGCCCGGTGCGGTGGCTCACACCTGTAATCCCAGCACTTTGGGAGGCCGAGGCGGGTGGATCACGAGGTCAAGAGATCGAGACCATCCTGGTCAACATGGTGGAACCCCGTCTCTACTAAAAATACAAAAATTAGCTGGGCATGGTGGCGCATGCCTGTAATCCCAGCTACTCAGGAGGCTGAGGCAGGAGAATTGCCTGGACCCAGGAGGCGGAGGTTGCGGTGAGCCGAGATCGCGCCATTGCACTCCAGCCTGCGGAACAAGAGCGAAACTCCGCCTCAAAAAAAAAAAAAAAAAAGAATGACACAATGGACTTTGGGGACTCAGGGTAAATGGCGGGAAGGGGGTAAGGAATAAAAGACTAAAAATTGGGTGCCATACAGCTCAGGTGATGGGTGCACCAAAATCTCACAAATCACCACTAAAGAAGTTATTCATGTAACCAAACATCACCCATTCCCCAATAACCCATGGAAATAAAAAATTTTAAAAAACCAAAGACCCCCAAAATATTCAAAGTAGTACTTGTAGGAGTCATTGAGCAAGTAACATGGGAAGAGAGGAGGCTGCTTCCACCAGTGGTTTGGAGGTGGAGTAGATGCTGGTGATAATAAAGTTCCAGATGAAAAATGGGAGTGGATGCTGAGAGCTGAAGGACACTGCAGATGAGGACTCAGACCCATGATACTGGATGATGGGAATCAACCAGGGTAGCGACCTCAGCTGAGGCAGGGAGAAAGCTGGGATCCAAGTGCCATAGTCTTTTCTTGTTAAGCAAGAGAGACCAGGAGGTGAGAGATGGCAGAGGGTGAGAGAGGTGATATCAGTGACCAGAAAGAGCCCTTAAAAGGTAAAACTTCCTTTTTTTTTTTCTGTTAGTTTTTTTTTTTTCTTTTCTTTTTGAGACGGAGTTTCACTCTTGTTACCCAGGCTGGAGTGCAATGGCGCGATCTCACCGCAACCTCCGCCTCCTGGGTTCAGGCAATTCTCCTGCCTCAGCCTCCTGAGTAGCTGGGATTACAGCCACACACCACCATGCCCAGCTAATGTTTTTGTATTTTTAGTAGAGACGGGGTTTCACCATGTTGACCAGGATGGTCTCAATCTCTTGACCTTGTGATCCACCCGCCTTAGCCTCCCAAAGTGCTGGGATTACAGGCTTGAGCCACCGCGCCCGGCTTTTTTTCTGTTAGTTTTAATATAAATTTTTGCTTTGGTATTTTTAGACAATCCTCATACACTATATATACATATATATATATACACACACATATATATATATACACATGTATATATACACATATATATATATATATATATATATATATATATAT
>NW_022437070.1:3685731-3711975 GCF_009761245.1 Sapajus apella | reverse complement strand
ATTTAAAGATGGGGTTTCACCATGTTGGTCAGGCTGGTCTTGAACTCCCGACCTCAGGTGATCCGCCCGCCTTGGCCTCCAAAGTACTTGGATTACAGGCGTGAGCCACCACGGCCGGCCTGACAATCCTCTTTTTTTAAAATATTTATATCCAAAGGTTCTTACCACACCATCACAGCCGTAATCTTTTTGCTGTAACCTGCGAATCAGTTAGTTGTCTCCTTTAAAACATTTTTTCACACATACACACGCACACACACGCGAGAGACAGAGAATATATAGCATTGTTTTTGATGTATGAATGTGTGCTTCGGAATAAATGGTTTCATACTCTTTAAAAAAAGAATGAGATTCAAATTTTATGGTCCATGAAGTTTTACCGGAACACAGCCACGCTGGATTGCTTGTGTGTTGTTTATGGCTGCCTTTGTACTCCACAGTCACAGTATCCACTCACGACCACTTATTGTTGTCTTTCAACAGTGGCATGTAAAATCTCTAACGGTTCATCTCACATCTAATGAAACAGACTCACACAGGCATAAACTTAGAAACCATCCTATGAACATAAACAGGTCCACGCAGGGTCCCACACACCGAATCGGACTAACAAACTCCCTCACAGCAAGACACACCCATCTGTTCAATTGCCAGACACTGTTCCAGGAGCTCATACCCTGATAAACTGGTGGTGTCGCTCAGTTCATTTCCAGGGACCCTACCCCGGATTCCCCTGCTTGCTCAGGTCTAACTCCCCAGACACCTCAGTCCCATCTCCGCCTGTTCTAGATTCCAGAATGCGTTCCTCAGCGAAGGCTGAGAACCTTTTAATTCGCTCTCACTCAACAAAGACCCTCAAGCAAAGGCTAGAGCTCCCGGTCGTCTTCAGAAAACCGCTTCTCACAGAGGAAGCCGAGTTGCATGCTGGGAGCATCCCTGCTCTCCCGGTTTCAACTTCCGGGGACTCGCCCGCTGTGGACTGCATTTCCCAGAAGTCTCCGGGACACAGGTCTTTTAGGGGCGGGGCGGGCTTGCCTGCCAGAAGCACTCCCCGTAGCTCAGCTCCTAGCCTGCGAGCATTTCCCAGCTCTTGTTTCCCATCAGCCTCTGGGTCCAAACTAACCACGGGGCTCCGGGTCCTCTAACGGCGTCCTCAAAGTTCTTGGATTCTGTGTGGTAAGTTGGCCGAGTGTGTAGAAGTAATCAGTCCGGGTGAGGCTGGGAGGGCTCGGCGGGCTTTACTGGGACCGGATTGGAAGCGGCAGTGAGGGTGGGGGTGATATTGGGGGCGCTGGGTCAGGGGAGGGCCGGGTCTTCAAGCCTGTGTGCAACGCGAGCAGCCGAGGGATAGTGTGTCTCAGACGGCGTGGCAGAGCCGGGGCGTGTCTCCGCGGAGGTGGGTGCAGTTGTGAATGTGTGAGGGGGTGATGGGGTGCGTGGTCGTATTTGTGTGATTTGCTTTGAGCAAATGCTCTAGGTTCCCTTTAGCCTGTCTTTGGGCCTGCCACAGTTAAATGACCGCAAGAAAGAGGTCTATGCTAAGCCCCAGAATGAACGTTTCAAGCGAGAAGGATGAGAATTTTAGATCTGGAAGTGTCCTCGCGACAGGCTCTTGACTGGGGAAGTTCTAGAGGTACGATTCCGGTAAAGGCGCCTCTGCGAGCTCTATGGTGACGAGATACATGTTTCAGGGCCATTGCAACCAGACCGCTGTCCCCAAGAATTGCCCTCAACACAGAGACAGACTCTAGCCTCCCGTCTCGTTCCGTTTGGTTATGTGTGGATGGAGGCAGAAGTGGCCCTAGAGAACGTTTTGTTCTCGTTTTGTCTTTTTAAATTAAGTCTGTGCTGTGCTAGAAATGCTGGTGTCTTATGTTGCTGTTTTTCCACAGTGCTGCGAGTTTGCCAGATTTCTAGATTTCTAAGGAGTTTGAAGAGGAGAAAAGCATTTTTGCATATTTAGAAACCAAGATTTGGGTGAGGTTTTTTATACGTACAATTTTTTATACATATGCATTCAATTACCTTTGCTTCTAGGTCATGAGAACTTTTTCTTTCCTTGGCCTGAAATATCTTGACTGGGTCTTCCCGGTCAAATGACCCGCCATGCTGGTACATATTTCCTCCCAATTACCCCCTATTGTTCTTCTCCTCAATTCTTTCCCACCTGTTCATATGCCAAATTGTTCGAATTCTTCAGTGCATTATGATGGTATAGAAAGGCACCTCTTGTAGATTGCTGTTAGAGCTTTCTTTTGGACTGTGATTATTTGAAGAAATTAGTAATTAGGTGGTGTCATATACAGGCTATTTTTTTCATCTTTTCTGTAGTCATTATTAAACATTTTAAATTTTTTTAGAGATTAGGGTCTCACTCTATTGCCCAGGCTGAGTACAGTAGTACAGTTATAGCTCACTGCAACCTTGAACTCCTGGGCTTAAGTGTTCCACTGGCCTTGGCCTCCCAAAGTGCTGGGATTGCAGTGTGAGCCACCATGCCTGGCCCATAGTCATGATTCTTAAAGCAAGGCAAGGTATGAGGGATTTTAAGTAAGGGAACATTTCTGGCAATATATGACAATGTTGTCTGCTTTGTGAGGCTTTTAGTGGTGGAAATATGATTGAGCTTTGAGCGTAGAGATTTGTGGTTTGCACCAAGAGTGGGGACCTTCAGATAATCTTTGGGTAGAAGTCTGTAACATTGCCAAGCATGAATTGTTTCAAGTCCAGCTTTGTGTGGCATGTAAGAAGCTGTCTTGTGTTGTAGTTAAAATTAAGGCTCTGGATCTAAAGTATCTGAATTCAAATCCTGCCTCTGCCTGTTGGTAGCTGTGTGAACTTAGACAATTGATTCAGGCCCTCTGTGATACATCTATAAAATAGCGACAGAATAGTAGCTACCTAATGGAAGTGTGATGAAGTAAGATGAGTTATTATGTATGAAGCTTTCTAGAGCAGTGCCATCCCCATGATAGGGGCTTACTGAATATTGAGTTGCTGTTACTGAATATTGAGTTGTTGTTACTGGGCTTTTCTGGATTATTTCCCATCAACTTTTTATATATTAGAGTAATAGAAATGTGAAGTTGATTGTGATGGGTGCTTGCAAATTTTTTTAAAAAGCGACCAGATGCTCAAATGACCTCAGACAGGAAAACTTTTTTTTGAGGCAGGGTCTTGGTGTTTTGCCTATGCTGGAGTGCAGGGACATGATCGTGGCTCACTGTAGCCTTGGCCTCCCAGGCTCAAGGTATCCTCCCGCCTCAGCCTCCTGAGTACCTGGGACTACAGGTACGTGCCATAAAGCCCAGCCAGTTTTTTTGTATTTTTTATAGAGATGGGGTTTTGCTATCTTGCCCAGGCTGGTCTCGAACTCCCGGACTCAAGCGATCTGCCTGCCTCAGACTCCTGAAGTGCTGGGATTACAGGTATGAGCCGCTGTGCCCAGCCTTAGAACAGGAAATCTTAACTGAGGTCTCCTTGTTCCACTGACAAGCTTCCAGGTGACCAAAACCCCTTGAAATTGAGACCAAATTCTTGTAAATATATGTAAATGTGTTTTTTAAGTGGGCAAAATGTCAATAATTTCATGAGGTTATCAAAAGTGACCATGACCCAAAAAGATCTCGCTCTGTTGTTCTGGAAAAAAGATTGTAATTTCGGGGAAGGAGCTTGAAAAAATTAGTGTCCAATAGAATGAAAATAGTCAAGTAAATTGCAGTATATCTAATGATGGAATGATATGCACCTAATAAAAATTAAGTTTGTAAAGAATCAAAGGAAGGAGAAATATAAATGATGCAATTTTAAGGAATCATTATAGTTATGGATGAAAGTGCTCAAGAATATTTTGTTACATATCAATCCCATCTAATAAGACAGGGCTTTGGAAGACATGTTTTAAAAGATTACATCTAAAATGTTACTTTAATTGGTCATTCAGTGAAGAAGCAGAGAGGTGCACCCATACTTATTGAGCATCTACCCTGTACCAAATACTGTTCTCTTTATGCACATTTATTTTCTTCCTCAGACTTTGAAGGTGGTTTATCTGATTTGTGTGGATTTACAGGAGAATATTGACAGTGAACGTATCTCATTGCCAGGAGTAACAGCTACAGGAAGTTCAAGAGCTGGTAGGTGTAAATTGTTTCAGGCCCACTGATTTTTAGTATTGGCCCCATTTGTTAAATTTTCTTAATGACTGAAATATGTCCCTCCTGTCAGTTTTTTTATATTTGGAAATGTCTATATTTCCAATTATGGAATTAATGCAGGCTTGGTCAAAAAAACTCAGCAATCAGAAGACATACAGAGAAGAAAGCTGAAAATCACATCCTCTAGAGTTAATCATTCTTAATGTTTTGGTGGGTTTTTTTGTTTTGTTTTGTTTTTTTTTTTTTACTTTTTTGAGATACTGTCTCACTCTGTCACCCAGGTTGGAGTGCAGTGGTGTGATATTGGCTCACTGCAAGCTCCACCTCCCAGGCTGAAGCGATCCTCCCACCTCAGAGGGAAGGTAGCTGGGACCACAGGTGTGTGCCTCCATGTCCGGCTAATTTTTTGTGTTTTTGATAGAAATGGGGTTTCACCATGTTTCCCAGGCTGGTCTTGAACTCCTGAGCTCAAGCAATCTGCCTCCTTTGGCCTCCCAAAGTGCTGGGATTACAGGTGTGAGCCACCACACACTCGGCACTTTGGAATATTTGTGTTTAAATCTTTTTTCCTTTGTGCCTATGGGTGTGGTTTTTTTTCTGCAGAATAAAATTATTGTAATGGGTAATGTAAATGAAGACTCTTTAGTTCTTAGTTTGAAAAAGAAATCCAATCCAGATCTAGGTTTTATGTTAATCTTGAATATTTAGAGAGAAGAGGGAAGTGTTAGTGAGTCCCTTATTTGAAAACCCTCAAATATTGACATCTTCTGGGATTATAGAAATGTCATTTAAAAATGAATTACCAGGCAAGAAAGAGTTTTAGAATTAGATTATTTTAAAGCTTACCTCTGCAGACAATGGCAATAATCACCAGTATACAGCCATTTTACCAAAAATACATTTTATAGATAATATTTCCAAGGACAGGTATAAATGCCAGGAGGTAGAATCTAAGAAGGCTATGGTTGTAAATATGTAAGTAAACCACCAATTTGTGCAGAAGAACAAGATTGAGCCTCTGGTTAAGTTCTCAGCTTGACACCTAATCAGGTTGTATTTTCTGATGCAGCTCAGTGATGCCGAATCTCTATGTATCTTCTGGGAGGAAGGAGTATTTTCCTCTATATGTTTCTGAGGACCTTTTTTCTCACATTGTTATTTAGGAAGAATGGCAGGCTCAAGGCTGGCCTGTGAAATTTGAGTTAGCATTATAAGAAAGCATGTCTGAGAAGGACATATTTTACTGTAAGCAAAATAGAATAGCATTAAGTTTCTTTGTTATAATGGGATAAGGGACAATAACATTCTTCATTTTTTTTTTTTTTTTTTTTTTTTTGAGACAGAGTCTTGCTCTTGTTACCCAGGCTGGAGTGCAATGGCACGATCTTGGCTCACCGCAACCTCCGTCTCCTGGGTTCAGGCAATTCTCCTGCCTCAGCCTTCTGAGTAGCTGGGATTACAGGCACGTGCCACCATGCCCAGCTAATTTTTTGTATTTTTAGTAGAGACGGGGTTTCACCATGTTGACCAGGATGGTCTCGATCTCTTGACCTCGTGATCCACCCGCCTCTGCCTCCCAAAGTGCTGGGATTACAGGCTTGAGCCACCGCGCCCGGCCTTCATTTTCAATAATAATGATGAAAATGTGGCCAAGCCTGGTGGCTCACACCTATAATCCCAGCACTTTGGGAGGCCAAGGCAGGAAGATTCCTTGAGCTCAGGAGTTCGAGACCAGCCTGGACAACACAGTGGGACCCTGTCTCTACAAACAGTTTTTAAAAAGAATAATTAGCAGGGCAAGGTGTCATGCACCTGTGGTTCCAGGTACTGGGCAGGGAAGCTCAGACGGGAGGATCACTTGAGCCCAGGAGGCTGGGGTTGCAGTGAGCTGTGTTTGTGCCACTGCACTCCAGCTTAGGCAACAGAGCGAGACCCTGTCTCTGAAAAAAAAAAAAAAAATACAACTTATAAACAACTATCATATACCATTCACTATTTTGTATGGATTTCTTATTCTTCTGTGGTAGACATTGTTCTCACCCTTCTTATTGATGAGGAAACAGAAGTGTTGAGAAATTAGTAACTATAAAGCTCAAATTCACATCCTAAAGGTCTGACACCAGAACTTTTGATCATGCATGTCTTTCTTCATCAATTAATATGAACCAACACCATCATAACTAATGAGGGTATGGCAGGTTGTAATTTATTAAACCTTTTGCTTACTATTATGTAGTTTCTCATTTTCAGTTATCAGAAATTATTTTTGGTTGAATATCCTTGTGTATTTATCTTGTGTGCTTCTTCTTTAGCTAATTTTTTTCTTTTTTCTTTTCTCTCTTTTTTTTTTTTTTTTTTTTTTTTGAGATGGAGTTTTGCTCTTGTTGCCCAGGCTAGAGTGCAATGGCGCGATCTCAGCTCACTGCAACCTCCACCTCTGGGTTCAAGTGATTCTTCTGCCTCAGCCTCCCGAGTAGCTGGAATTACAGGCATACACCACTACACCCAGCTAATTTGTATTTTTAATAGAGATGGGGTTTCTCCATGTTGGTTAGGCTGGTCTCAAACTCCCAATCTCTGGTGATCTGCCCTCCTCAGCCTACCAAAGTGTTGGGATTACAGGTGTGAGCCACCTCGCCTGGCCCTTCTTTAGCTATTTCTTAAGAATACATTTCTGGAAGTGAAGTTTTGGGTAAAGAATTTGCCCCAAATCCCTGACCCTGTGATACTTGCACTTAGGGGATAATACAGTGTTTAGAAGACATAGTTGTTACCTTAAAGACAAAATATGCTTAGGGATAAGGCAGCCAGCAGCCAGCAACAAAGGCCAGTAGGCAGTCTAGGGGACCTACTTTAAGGAACTCATAGGAAGGTAGTTATAAGCAATACTGTTGAATCATGATCAAGCGTTTGGAGGCAAATGGAATTTATTCTGTAAGGTTTATACCTTATAGTTTTTATTCTACTAATGTTAGTTGCAAAGTGAGCCTAATAGGATCAGGTGATTCAGTAGTTACCTGGAGGGTACCATGTCTAAGACAGGTTCAGATACAAAATAAATCCATCAGTCAACATAAGAAAAGCAAGATCAAAACCTCATTAATGGAGGGGGAACACAAAAATAATAAAACCTCCAAAAAATAAAAATGAAAAAAAAGGATGAAATTCCCCAAGTTATGCCATGGATATATTAATATTATTCCATTAATATTATTAATATTTCATTAATATATCCATGGCGTAACTTGGGGAATTTCATTCATTTTTTTTTTTCTAGGCAAGACATAGGCATATGTAGAAATTATTGAGTTTGTGTAATACATGGCCATGGTTACAATTATTATGTGGATTACCTGAAGGAAAAACATTATGATCATAATGAAAATATGAATGTTGTTAATATATATGGAGATATAATCTTATTTTTTATTTTTTTGTTTCTTTCTTGAGATGTATAACTTCCTAAACATTTTTTCATCTATTGATGTCCAATTGTCAGTCTTTTTGTATTGATATATATATGTATTTATAAATGTAATCATACCATAAATCTCATAACCTACTTTTTCTACTGAGTGTATCTTGATTATTTCCTTAAGTCAGAATGTACTTACTGCATGATATTTCATGTCATGAATATTCTGATAGATGCATTAGATAGTCAGCTTTTTGGGTTCCCAATGAATTCGGTATACATCCTGTCCAACTCCCATGTCTTGACCAACTTCCTTCAGTCCTGAGCCCATGAAGCACATTGTAGCTTGGACCATGACAGGTATTCCTGAGAGGTAGGAATGGAAGGAGGATGATCTGATCTCCTGGGCAGTACTGAATCATTGAATCCCAGGTCCAGAGTCACATCCTCAGAACCAGACACTGCCAGAAATCTCCCTGCTAAAGAACTTTGGGGTTTAGGGTGAAAGTTTGGATTCCATAAATGGCATGTAGGGTGTGTAGTAGAAGTAGGCATGGAGAAGAGAAGATCTTCCATTAGTGTCAGTTAGGATGACATCACTGAGGCACATCTGGTTTAATACTTCCTTTTCCCTCCCCAGTTCTGGCTTTTCTGGATTCTGTGCTTCGCCAGTAGAGGAATTCCATGGAGCATTAATTAATTCTTCCAATTCCAGAACCATGACTGATGTAAGTTGGTATTTTTATCTCCATGAAATACTGTGATTTTTAGGGCATGTGAATCTTTTCCTTAATTTTCCTAAAGCCTTCTCTCTGACAGAACTCCATCCCTGAACCTGCTCAGTTCTTCCTACTCCAGTGGAGGATGGTGCCAAATAGCCTAGTGTCCTCCCCGGGTGCCCCTCCCCTTTCTAATCAATGTCATATTCGTTGAACATATTATTCAACATCTCTTGTGTTCCCAGTCTTCCAGTGAGAGCAGTGATAGAGCAGTGGAGTCTTTTGAGGGGAGTATTTAAGCTTCTGTTAAGGATAACTCAAAGAAATATAGTTAACCACACACTTACTTATATACAAGGAAAACCTATAGTGCATTGATTTCCTCTATCAAAGGTACCAACAGGATTCATATAAAGGGAAGAGAATGAAAGACTGCAAGGATTTTGAAAACAGCAGTATTTTTAAATTTAGGCTAAAATGCTGATTTTAGAGGGTGGCTACCAAAGAAGCCAGTCAAGACACTCTGCCCTTAGACAGTTGGATGGTCACCCAGAAGAACGATGTTAGTTGTTTGTGCATTCTCTGGGAGCACTTTCATATTTAACCGTCTTGGCTGTCTTGGGTGATGGCTTTTGGTATCACCTCTGGCCACATCTGCATCATTTCCATCACCTGAGTTTCTCATTCCTGTGTCAGGTCTGTAGTGTGTTTAGGTAGTGATAAGGATCCCATTGGACCACATGCAAAAACTTGGAACTTCTCTATAGACC
Source organism: Sapajus apella (assembly GCF_009761245.1). Classification (NCBI taxonomy): domain Eukaryota; kingdom Metazoa; phylum Chordata; class Mammalia; order Primates; family Cebidae; genus Sapajus; species Sapajus apella. The sequence goes on along the minus strand of NW_022437070.1, from coordinate 3,702,914 downwards.
CAAGTTTTCCACAGAGATAAGATGGACTTTGGGGTTGCTTGGTCTCAACCTTAGTTTATCTAAGGTTGCATTTGTTGGGAGGCTCTTGAGATTAGAGAGAGGGGAGTGAGTGGTTCTTCCCAGAAATTACCTGAGAGATGAAGACCAGTAGTCTTTGGAGTTACCAAAGGACTCTACCACCAGTGGATTTTGAACCAGTTGACTTTGAAGTCATTTTGTCATCAACCAGGATGTGTAGGTCATGAGTGACATTTGTGTCACGTGCAACATCCTATATCAGTACTCTCTAACTCAGGAACAAGGAAAGCGGTAAGTGAAGGGTAGTTGACAGTAACAGGTAAGGTGATGCCTAAGGTCTAGATGATAATAAATTTCCACAGTTAACAAAATCTATGGAAGTTTTGTTCAGCCTAAATGTACAGATATAATTGAGTGATTAATCTCATATATCCAGAGGATAAAATGAATTGCAGCAAATAAAAAATATTGTTTAAATTTATCATAAGAAAAAATGTTTATGATGTAATCTATGAGTGATGTATTTGAGTCTTGGTGGTAGTCCCTAAATAAATGGGAATCATTTTTTTTTTTTTTTTTTGTGTTTTTATTTGGAGGGGGGTTTCTCTTTTGTTACCCGGGCTGGAGTGCAATGGCGCGATCTCGGCTCACCACAACCTCCGCCGCCTGGGTTCAGGCAATTCTCCTGCCCCAGCCTCCTGAGTTGCTGGGATTACGGGCATGCGCCACCATGCCCAGCTAATTTTTTTTTTGTATTTTTAGTAGAGACGGGGTTTCACCATGTTGACCAGGATGGTCTTGATCTCTTGACCTCGTGATCCACCCGCCTTGGCCTCCCACAGTGCTGGGATTACAGGCTTGAGCCACTGCCCCCGGCCTGGGAATCATTTTTACAAAATAAAGACTTATAGTACAAAAACTTTTCATGTTTCCCCTATTTATTTATTTATTTATTTTTGGAGACAGAGTCTTGCTCTGTTACCCAGGCTGGAGTGCAACTTCTGCCTTCTGGGTTCAAATGATTCTCTGCCTCAGCCTCCCAAGTAGCTGGGATTATAGGCATCTGCCACTACACCTGGCTAATTTTTGTGTTGTTAGTAGAGACGGGATTCCACCATTTTGACCAGGCTGGTCTCAAACTCCTGACCTCAAGTGATTCACTTGCCTCAGCCTCCCAAAATGCTTGGGATTACAGGCATGAATCATTGTACCTGGCCTTGTTTTCTTATTAAAGGGGAAAGATGGTGAGCAATTCACTTTCACAAAGAATTTTTGAGGAAGGCACATAGCACTTTGTAAATGCACATGATGTACACACACACACACACACACACACACACACACACACACACACTCTTTTAACAGTTCTGGATAGCTGAGTTACCTTATAGTATCTTGGAAGTTCTTCTGCTATAACAAGATTCTTCTAGAACATGTTGGCATCCTGCTTTAGTCACACTGATTTTCTTGCTTTTTCCTACTTATATCAGAGGCTTTCAGCCTATTTGATTGCTGTATTTCTCCCCTTCTTTGTATTTTATCCTTCATACCTTCTTTTTTCTTCTTGGTAATGTTTTCTTGAATTTCACAAGTAATACATGGGTTTTTGGTTTTAGGGGTTGGTGACATTCAGGGATGTGGCCATCGACTTCTCTCAGGAGGAGTGGGAATGCCTGGACCCTGCTCAGAGGGACTTGTACGTGGATGTGATGTTGGAGAACTATAGTAATTTGGTGTCACTGGGTAAGGTCATCTGCCTGAAATAATGTAGAATCTCCTCTTTGCAACATCAGTTTTTCTGCACTGAAAATTACAGGGCTAACTTTGAAGAAACCAGGTGAATTTCTTTTCCCACTTCCCAAGGGCATGTTTTTATACTTGCTGCATTAGAAATTTGTTCATTAAGCACATTGCTCTTCTCCATTCCTCAGTGAGCTTTATGCCTTTCACGGGCCCTCCCTGCAATCACCTCTCTCCTTTAATAGCCAAGGGGCTGGATTTGCATTATAGGGCATTTATTTCATAACCATTGTCAAAGAAACCAGATTTTATAAATTCTGCAAATACTATAATGAATGTCTACTCCTGGCCAGCATTGTGCTGAGCACTATCAATTGAATCATGAACAAGATTTGATAACTTGCACATTTTCAGCAGTTTACTTTGTAGTAAAGGAGAAACATCAAATAAGTAAATCAATAAATAAATAGTATGTAATGAACCAAATTCTTTGGAAAAAATAAACACCATAAGGGAATAGAAATGATGGGGACTGACAGGGCTAATTTAGATAAGATGGTCAGGGAGCGCTTTCTTGAACAGAGATGTTGAGCCTGGGATCAATCTATGTGAATATCTGGGGGAGGAACAGATGAATCACAGTGAACAGCAAATGCAAAGGCCCTGTTGTTGGAAAGGAACTTTACTGGAACTTTATCAGAACTCTAGGGTAGAGTTATTAAAGGAACATGTGCTAAGAAATTAGGCCAGGGAGATAGGAAGGGGCCAGATAATATATTGTTTTGTTGTTCTTGTATGTGGAATTTGGATTGTTTAGTCTCTTTCAGTCTGAAACAGTTCACGTCTTTCCTTGATTTGCATATATGTCTGTGATGCTTTTGAAGATTACAGGCCAGTTATTTTGTACAGTGTTCCTCAATTTGGATTTGTCTGTTCTTTTTTAATGATTAGATTTAGAGTACCGATCTTTGGCAGGATTATCACAGAATTGAGCTGCGTTCTTCTTGCATTTTGTTGGGTAGTGTGAATAATTTGTAATTACTCATGTTATTCACTCTGAGTACTTGATTAAAGTGGTGTCTGCTGGCTTCCTCCTTGTGCAGTTACTCTTTTATCCTTCAGTAAGTATTTTGTGGGTAGAAACTTCGAAACTATTAAATATTGTGGAACTGGGCACAGTGGTGGCTCACACCTGTAATCCCAGCACTTTGGGAGGCTGAGGCGGGTGGATCGCTGGAGTCCAGGAGTTCGAGCCCAGCATGGGCAACATAGCAAAACCTCATCTCTACAAAAAAAGTAGCTGGGTGTGGTGGTGCGTGCCTGTAGTTCAGCAACTCAGGAGGCCGAGCTGGGTGGATTGCTTGAGTCTGAGAGGTTGAGGCTGCAGTGAGCTGAGATTGCGCCACAGCACTCCAGCCTGGGCAACAGAGCAATACCCTGTCTTAATAAATAAATAAATAAATAAATAAATAATTGTGTTTACCTCTCAAACTTCTCATTTGTTCATATGTTGGATTTCTAGTCAATGGGCCATATTTTATTTTTTTCTGTTATTTATTTTGAAACTCAAAGTGTTGGAACTTGTCCCAGATTTGGTCAGTGGGAATCCTTTCATGATAGTTTCTATGGCTTTTTGGCACATCTCCATCATTCTTTGAGTATGTCCTGATTTTCTGATAAACAAGGTGTTACAGGTTCATCTTCTATGAAATTTTCCTGCTGTAGTTTTACAGTCAGCTGTAGCTTTGAAGTGCCTGGTTATTTTAACACAGATTTATAGTTATTATTTTATGCATTTGTCTTTTAAATCAACAAACCAAAAGTACAATAATACTGACTTTTATATTTATATTCATGTAGTTACCTTTACCAATGTTCTTTATTTCTTCTTATGGCTTTCAGTTACTTTTTAGTGTCTTTTCACTTTAGCCTGAAACAGTCCCTCGAACATTTCTTCTAGAGTAGGTCTACTGGTAATCATCTCCTTCAGCTTTTGTTTTTTCTGGAAATTTCTTAATTTCACCTTTATTCTTAAAGGACAGTTTTTGCAAGTATAGAATTCTTGGTTGACATTTTTTTTTTCTTTTGGGATTTTTCAATATGCCATCCTATTACTTTCTTTCTGTTCTCCATGGTTTCTGATGAAAAATTAGCTGTTAATCTTGTTAAGGATTGTTTTATGTGGTAGGCTGCTGCTTTCTTCCTGTGTTCTGGTCTTTTTGTCTTTGGGTTTCCATAATTTGACTGTAATACATCTAGATATGAATCTCTTTGGGTTTTTCCTCTCTGAGGTTGTTCAGCCTCCTAGATGTGTATATTCCTGTCTTTCGTCAGATTTTCAAAGTTTTCAGACATTCTGTCTGCAAATTTTTTTCTACACTTTTATCCCTCTTGTTTTTCTGTGATTCTTACGATGTATATGTTGGTGTGCTTGATGGTATCCCATCAATCCCTTAGGGTCTCTTCATTGTTCATTATTCCTTTTTCTTGTTGCTCCTCTAGTGCAATAATTTCAAACAACTCATTTTCAAGTTCACTGAGTCTTTCTTCTGCTGAATCCACTATTGAAATTTTCATTTCAGTTACTTTACTCCAGAATTTCTGTTTTGTTCCTTTTTTATAATTTCTATCATTTTATTGATATTTTCATTTTGTTCATACATTGTTTTCCTGATTTCCTTTAGCTCTTGGTCCATGGTTTCCTTTAGCTCATTGAGGATATTTGGATAGTTCACTTAATGTCTGGGCTCCTCAGGAATGGTTTCTGTCAGATTCTTTTTTTCTTGTGAATGGGCCCCCTGTTTTCCTGTTTCATTGTATGCTTTGTAATTTTTTGTTAAAACTGGACATTTTGAGTATTATAACATGATACCTCTGGAGATTCAATTTTTCCATTTCTGAGGCATGGCTGATTTCTGCTTGTTGAGGGCTAGAGCTGTCAGACTTTTTCAAACTCTTTTTGTAAATTGTATAGTCCTTATTGTATGTGGTCACTGAAGTTTCTGTTTCATCATCTCTGCAGTCAGTTAGTACCAAAGATTTACTTAAATATCTGGCTGTAAAAAAGGGAAGAAAAAAAAGGTCTATTGGCCCTTTAAATCTTCCAATAAATGTTTCTGGGGAAAGCTGCTGTGGCTGATGGGGCTAAAATCAAGGCAATCATCTGTGCTGGTTCCTCAAAGAAGCACAAAACCCCCCAAAGTACACAACTGAATTTTTTGGAAGACAAGGTCACACTGCCAACCCACGTCCCAGCCGGCTGTTCCAGTAATACAGGCTGCTCTCCCCACAGCTGTGGTGGGGCTGAGGAGTGAGGGATGTGATTAGTTGGTACACAACATTCCAGGCACATAGGCCTCTCATCCCATAGCATTGGATGAACTGAGAAATGGGGGATGGTGGCTTGCTTGCACAAGCCACTCACTCACCTAAGAATAGTAGCCTCTTTATTCATCCAGCACTCCCCTGGTTGTTATGGAAGTATCTGATCAGGTTCCAGAGTTAAGAGTTTGTTGATGCCAATCTCTCTTTCCAGTTCCATTGTCGCTTTGGTGGAGCTACCAGCCCTTAGAGCTTCCTACTTCACCATTTTGTGTGACATCAGTCCTACATATTAATTTAATGTAATTATTGATATGGTTGGGTTTCAGTTTACCATCTTGCTATTTTTCGTTTCACTAGTTCTTTCTTTTGTTTCCACCTTCTTGGACTAATCAAGTATTTTTTAGTATTCCATTTTATCTCATCTGTTATCTTTTGCTGTATTATTTGTATTTATTTTGGGGATTGCAATATGCATCCTTAATTTAGCACAGTCTCTTGAAATTAATAACATATTACCTTGTTGTAGAATGTAAGGATTTTACTAATCTGTAAGCTTCATTCAGCCTGAAAAACTTCCTTTAGCATTTCTTGTGTCATATGGCTACTGGCAGCTAATTTTCTTTTTTTTTTTTTTTTTGAGACAGTCTCACTGTGTCACCCAGGCTGGAGTGCAGTGGTGTGATTTTGGCTCACTGCAGCCCCTGCCTCCCAGGTTCAAGCAATTCTTGTACCTCAGACTCCTGAGTAGCTGGGATTACAGTCATGTGCCACCACACCTGGCTAATTTTTGTATTTTTGGTAGAGATGGGCTTTTGCCATGCCGGTCAGGCTGGTCTTGAACTCCTGACCTCAGGTGATCCACCCACCTCAGCCTCCCAAAGTGCTGGGATTACAGGCATGAGCCACCATGCCTGGCCTTCATCTTATTTGTTTTTGAAGGGTATTTTTTTTTTTTTTTTTTTACCAGATATGGATTTCCTAGTTGATATATTTTTTTCTTTTAGTTAGCTTAAAAAAATGTTCCATTATCTTCTGAACTCTATTGTGTATGATTAGACAGCTTTGATTCTTATTGTTCATTTTATATATGCTTTATTCTCTGTTATTCAGTTTTTTCTTTATTTTTGGTCTGTAACAATCTGACTATAAAGTTCTGGATATGGTTTACTTACATTTATCATGGCTTTGATCCCTTTCCTTTTACCCTTAGCTTTAATCAGTGGGCTTATTTTTATTTTTATTTTATTTTATTTTATTTTTTGAGACGGAGTTTCACTCATGTTACCCAGGCTGGAGTGCAATGGCGCGATCTCGGCTCACCGCAACCTCCGCCTCCTGGGTTCGGGTAATTCTCCTGCCTCGGCCTCCTGAGTCGCTGGGATTACAGGCACGCACCACCATGCCCAGCTAATTTTTTGTATTTTTAGTAGAGACGGGGTTTCATCATGTTGACCAGGATGGTCTCGATCTCTTGACCTCGTGATGCACCCGCCTCGGCCTCCCAAAGTGCTGGGATTACAGGCTTGAGCCACCGCGCCCAGCCTGGCTTATTTTTATTTTATTTTATTATTATTATTTTTTGAGATGGTGTCTCACTCTGTAGCCCAGGCTGGAGTGCAGTGGCATGATCTTGGCTCACTGCAACCTCTGCCTCCCGGGTCCCAGTTCAAACAATTCTCCTACCTCAGTCTTCCAAGTAGCTGGGATTACAGGCACGAGCCACCATGCCCAGCTAATTTTTGTATTTTTTAGTAGAGACGGGGTTTCACCATGTTGGCCAGTCTGGTCTTGAACTCCTGACCTCGTGATCCACCCACCTTGGCCTCCCAAAGTGCTGGGATTACAGGTGGGAGCCACTGTGCCCAGTTGGGTTGATATTTTCTATTGAAGTTACAGAAATTTCAGCCATTATATCTTCAAATACTTTTTTCTTCTTCTTTAGTACTGTTCCTCCTTCTGAGACTCCAATTACATGTGTGTTAGACCACTTAAATGGTACCACCAATCACTGGGTAGAACCCCTAGTCTTTTTACTCTTTGTACTTCAGTTTGTTAATACCTGTTTACCTGTCTTCAAGTCACTGTTTTTTCTTTTCTTTGATAGTGTCCAATTGTTGTTAAGCCTATCCAATAAAAATTTTATTTCATGTACATTTTGTAGTTCTAGAATTTACATTTGGTTTTGTGGGTTTGCTTTTATTGACTATATTTTCTCTAAATCTCGTATCAAAGTTTCCTGCTCTTTACCAGTCTTATAATTTCTCATTGTATACTGAATATTATAGGTGCTATGTTGTAGTGACTTAGAGATTTTATTATCTTCCTAATAATTATTTAGAACTGTTCAGGAAGGCAGTGAAATTAATAGCAGATCACAGTGATCTTTTTAAGAATTGATTTTTGAATGCAGGTGTAGTTTGACTTTATCCTTAGTCCTGGACATAATTCTTACTCTGGGTAGGGCAGGGGTTCTCAAAGTGTGGTCTGAAGACCTTTCAGTGGGCCAAACCTTTCCCAAAGTAAAAAAAGTATTCTCATAACAGTACTGAGAGGTTTGCCTTTTTCACTGTGGTGACACTTCCACTTGTGGTGTGGAAGCCGTGGTGAATCTTCTCTGCTTTAGCATAAGCAAAGGAAGAGGCACCAAATAGTACCAGTAATTATCATGTTCTTTACCTCCATACACAAAGAAAATGTGTTCAGAAAAATCCCAGTTTCACTTAAGAACATCTTGGAGAAGCAGTTAGTATTCATTTTATTAAATCTCAACCCTTGATTATATATACATTTAAAAAATATTATATATAATGAAATGGGAAGTATCCATTAAAGTCCTCTGCTATATACGAAAGTATGATGGTTGCCTTGAAGGAAACCACTTGTACAGTTGTTTAAATTGTGAGTTAAACTAACTGCTTTTTTCATAAAACACCGTATTTTTCTTCAAAGAATGACAAACTATGGTTATTCGGATTTGGGTATTAGGAAGACATTTTCTAGCAAGTGAGCCTGTTACTCTAAGAACAACTAATAATATTTGTTGTCAGTGATACAATTCAGTCTATCATGTAAAAATTGGAATTTTGTAAAATGTATATTCATCATTTTGAGCTTTATAGCTTCCTGATACATAAAGATTTTTTTGAGATGAGTGGTAATATTAACATGTGATTTTTTGATGTTGTATAGTGAACTAGGTCAACATTTCAAAGATCTGCATAACTCTTTGAATCAGTTTTCCAAATGACCGGTGTATGGATGTTACAAAATTATGCATGGTAAATGATTATTCAAAGTAAAATGATTTTAATGTAACATAATATGAAAAGTTGACAGATAACGATTTTATATTCCACATTGCACCTAACCTACCAGACACTACCATTTCTTAAGTTTTAGGGTGGTATCAAAGAAAAATATCCACAGTTATCTGAATGCACTAGTAAAATATTCTGCCATTTTCCAGTTATGTTATCTATGAGAGGCTGGATTTTCTTCATATACTTCATATATATGATTTTCTTCATATATGTCATATATATGATTTTCTTTATATATTTCAACCTAAACATATGGCCATAGATTGAATGCGGACGCAGATATAAGAATCCAGGTGTCTTTTATTAAACCAGCCATTTAAAAGATTTACAAAAATTTAAAACATTATCTTTCATTTTTTTGTTTTGTTTTAGAAAAGATTATTTTTATAACTTGTTTACATTAATATTAATGGTTTCTTGTTATTTTTAAGTGAATTAATATCTTAAAATTTCTCTTTAAATTTTTAACATGACAAATATCAAAATATATAATTATATAAACTAAAAGTCTTTTCGGTCCTCAGTGATTTTTTTTAACATTAAAAAGAAGTTAGGCCGGGGGCGGTGGCTCAAGCCTGTAATCCCAGCACTTTGGGAGGCCGAGGCGGGTGGATCACGAGGTCAAGAGATCGAGACCATCCTGGTCAACATGGTGAAACCCCGTCTCTACTAAAAATACAAAAATTCAGCTGGGCATGGTGGCGTGTGCCTGTAATCCCAGCTACTCAGGAGGCTGAGGCAGAGAATTGCCTGAACCCAGGAGGCGGAGGTTGCGGTGAGCCGAGATCGCGCCATTGCACTCCAGCCTGGGTAACAAGAGTGAAACTCCGTCTCAAAAAATAAAAATAAAAATAAAAATAAAAAGAAGTTAAACTCATATTTATTTACTGACTGTAAAACCTTACATAAAACATAAGTAGTAAGTAACTAAAATGTTAAATCTAAAATGTTAAATTAAAATCAAAGCCTTACATAGAAATTAAAATTCACTAAACTACTGCTGCTAAGTTGTACAAAACTATACTCTTTTTAGTTCATAATTGGTCACCTCCACATTCAGTTGGAATATTAAGTTGGTCAGCTTAAATACTGTGGCTTTCTTTTGACTATCCACAGAATCTTTATACCAAAATGTTAATGCATAAAAAGCAGCAAGGCATTGTTAAATAAAACAGCAATAGCGCAGTTTAGGCCTGTGACCAACTATATATGATTAAACTTACTTCCCACATTCATATCACAATAATCATCCACCATTTAATAGCTCAACCAAAATGCTACATAGTCATCAACAGGCAAGGCACAAGAAAACCCCTCACAACCAAGAATGATCTGGGCCGAAATGTCAGTAGTTTTGAGTTTGGAAAACCTTGTGGTAGTTGTTAAGGCTCAAAGGCTCTGGTTAATTTAATATAATAAATAACACTTTCATAATGGGAAAAAATTAAATCATCTGTTGAGGTATAAAACCTAATTAATTTATAAGGATGAAATAAGTAACTACCTTGAAGTCAAAACACATTATGGACAATGAAGGAGTATTGTGATTATCCCAAATTGATGAGGGTATTTAAACCTAGGCACACACTCTTTCTTAAAATTAATTTATAGAAAGTCATAATCTGTGTGTACATGAATATAAATATACATCTTATCCACCTTGACAAGTACATTATTGCTGGGACAAGTATCTCTCTTTTTTTTTTCTTTTTTTTAAACAGAGTCTCTCTCTGTCCCCCAGGCTGGAGTGCAGTGGCACGATCCTGGGTCATTGCAGCCTCTGCCTGCCAGGTTCGAGCAATTCTCCTGCCTCAGCCTCCCAAGTAGTTGGGACTAAAGGCACATGCTGCCATGCCCAGCTAATTTTTTGTATTTTAGCAGAGACGGGGTTTCGCCGTGTTGCCAAGGCTGGCCTTGAACTCCTGAGTTCAGGCAGTCTGCCTGCCTTGGCCTCCCAAAGTGCTGAGATTACAGGCATGAACCACTGCACCCGGCCCAGGTATCTTTTAATAACAAGTTACTTATATATAATTAGCCTAGAAAGGCCAAACTTCTCTTTTTCAGCTTTTGGTTTTTAATATACCTGGGTTATATAAACAAAAGCATAGTCACAGTAGTTCTGGGCTACATAAATTCTGAATTATGTCAAAGAAACCTGATTATTTCTAGTATCTTTTGTAATACCCAAACGAGTTAGAAGGAAACACCATGCTCTGAGTTCAAATTATGAGTCCTTTATTCAGCCAGCGACAGAGAGTCAGCTAACACTCAAATTCTCTTGGCCCGAGGAAGGGGCTTGATTTCCCTTTATACCTTGATTTAGGTAGGGGCGGGGGCAGCCTAGCTGAAGTGGAATTTTACAGAAACAGAACAAGCAAGTTAGTAGGAGGAGGCTGGTAATCAGGGGGTTGGAGGTTCCCGAGATTGTTGGTTGCTATGGGTATTTCCATACAATCACTAAAGGGGGTAGCAGGGGGAACTTTCCATACAATCAATCACCAAGGAAGGTATTCACAATAGCAGATACACTTGCCAAGCAGGATGCGGTTACAGTGGTTATAGGTGCTGTGAACAGTGTGAACCACTCTTAACGTTTCAAAGCTTTGAGTGCAGCATGACCCAGTAATGCACCAGAGGGGCTGCAGCAGGGAGGAAGAGGGAGAGGCTCGAGAGAGCTTGTGAGGTTTGCAGCTAAGATGGAGTCAGTTAGGCTAACCCAGGTTAGTTTATTACACTTTTGTAAGTGAAAGGGCAAATCTTTGTGCTTGCTCAGTGGCGCTTTAGGAAACCTGAAAGGCAGATTTTATGGAAAGACGTAATCTGTTACAATCTGTTTCATTATTCTGAATTTGAAAAAGGCATCATCAAAAAGGATTGTCAGAGGAGCTTTTAACAAGAACAATAGTTGTGACTATCTAATTAATCAAAAAGTCAACATAATATTTAAAATAATGAGAAGGTAGCAATATTTTAATTTTTATTTAAATGAAAATTGTTTAGATGTGTAGTATAAGGCAGCTAAAAGCATTTAGTTTTAGACTCTTAAAATTTGAAGTATACATAGAAGTGTGGCAAAATTATGCAGATTTATTTTCTGCACATATTGAAGAAAAAGAGTAACACTTTAATTTCTTCATACAGAGTGGACAGTTTACTCCAAGATCATCATTTTCCTTTAGCTATCAGTCTTTTCTATCATATCATACTTATGTTACTTTTTTCTTACATTATGGTATGACAGCATTTCCCATATGCATTTAAACCTGCTAATATTGTCAACTTACCATGCTGAATGACACTATAATTTAAAGGCTTATTTTCAGTCATTTTGCTCTTTTTATTTTTTTTTGAGACGGAGTTTCACTCTTGTTACCAGGCTGGAGTGCAATGGCGCGATCTCGGCTCACCGCAACCTCCGCCTCCCGGGTTCAGGCAAATTCTCCTGCCCCAGCCTCCTGAGTCGCTGGGATTACAGGCACACGCCACCATGCCCAGCTAATTTTTTTTTTGTATTTTTAGTAGAGACGGGGTTTCACCATGTTGACCAGGATGGTCTCGATCTCTTGACCTCGTGATCCACCCGCCTCGGCCTCCCACAGTGCTGGGATTACAGGCTTGAGCCACCGCGCCCGGCCTCAGTCTTATATTTAACAGTATTAATGTGTTATAAGATGATGTGTGCATTACATTGATTTTTGACAGAGTAGTTTGAGCTTAGTTGAGTGAAAATATGTTTAACATGGTCAAGAAATAAGTAAACTTAACTGAACAGTAACTCAAGATATTTGTTGTTACTGTTTTGTGAATATCTTCTTAGGAACTTTTTGTGTGACCAGAAATTATTTATTAGTAACTCTCAAGATCATTTTGTCTAAGTGAATTAGAGATCTTATAATTTAAAGTGATCCCTAAATAGCAATATAATTACTGTTGATTTTTAAAATTGATAGACATTTAAAATTTTTAAATAAGGTAAATGTATAGATTCACATAATTGCAGCATTGTTTGAAGTTATAAAAATCAATCCTTTTATAAAAATTCTAAGTAGCCGGGCGCGGTGGCTCAAGCCTGTAATCCCAGCACTTTGGGAGGCCGATGCGGGTGGATCACGAGGTCAAGAGATCGAGACCATCCTGGTCAACATGGTGAAACCCCGTCTCTACTAAAACTACAAAAAATTAGCTGGGCATGGTGGTGCGTGCCTGTAATCCCATCTACTCAGGAGGCTGAGGCAGGAGAATTGCCTGAACCCAGGAGGCGGAGGTTGCAGTGAGCCGAGATCGCGCCATTGCACTCCAGCCTGGGTAACAAGAGCGAAACTCCGTCTCGGAAAAAAAAAAAAATTCTAAGTAAAGGTACAATTTAAATTTAATTGAACATATATTTTTATAATTGTGAACTTTATGAAAGCAATGTTTGCTTTCGCTCAGGGGTTGGAAAACTATGGCTCTGGAGACCATACCCACCTGTTTTTGTAAATAAAGTTGTATTGGAACATAGTCTTGCCCATTCCTTTATATGTTTACATATTGCCCATGGCTGCTTTGATAAAATGGCAGAGTTGTGACCATAAGGCCCTTTACAGAAAAAGTTTGCCAAACTCTAGCTTTTCTGATGAGTACAGTGGGTATAGAAAACATAGATGTTTCAGAATAATTTGACTTTCTGAAGTAATGTAAACCTAAGTTTTGCATAAACTAGAATATTTTGTTAACATGGTTTTTATATTGTGATAAAATCAGGAAGAAGAGTCCAGGCACAGTGGCTCACACTTGTAATCCCAGCACTTTGGGAGGCTGAGGTGGGCAAATCATCTGAGCTCAGGAGTTTAAGACTAGCCTGGCCAACATGGTGAAACTCTGTTTCTAATAAAAATACAAAAGTTAGTCAGGCATGGTGACATGTGCCTGTAATCCCAGCTAGTCAGGAGACTGAGGCAGGAGAATTGCTTGAACCTGGGAAGCGGAGATTACAGTGAGCTGAGGTCACACCACTGCACTCCAGCCTGTGTGACAGAGCGAGATTCTGTCTCAAAAAACAATAATAATAATCCGGAAGAAGATATTATCATACTTGATTAATAACAGGATTTATCTTCAGTAGATTATATTACTTGAATTCTCGCTATATTTATATATCACATAAGCTTCTTAAGTTATTTTAAAAACATTGAAAATCCAGTATCCGTGTTTTGCTTCTTATCTTGTAATATAGTACACAGAGCCATTATTTTAACTGGGAGTTAAATTTCTTTTCCTTTGAGCTATAGCTTAACAAGCATTTGCAGATTTTCTTAAAGAGCCACAACATTTGAAGCAGTGGGAGTCTAATTTTTCTCTCATGTTGAAAATTGTTAAATTCTGGTTTTTAAAATTTATGCAAGCACTTGTTCATCTTTGAAACTTATCGGCATAGAGCTTACTTAGATTTTTAAAAATATCATTTACTAATTCTTTCTGTTTTGGAACTCTTTAGGTTGTGAAAACTTGTTAAAATTTAAAGTCTGTCAAATGGCCACTGTAGCTCTAAATTATCCGAAATGGAAGACTGACACTTTCCTAGATAAGCCTAGGAATTAGGATAATAAGTATAAATATAAGAGGCTGAATTCCCTAAAGAGGAAATTGTTAATTGCTTCATGCTTACAGATCTTTTATTTCAAGCAAAGCATATAAAGCAAACATGCAGACAACTTGGGCCACAAAAATAAAGAAATAAATAAAGGAAAGAGAGGAAAAAAGGAAAAGAAGAAAGAGAGGAGGAGGTAGGAGAAGAGAGAGAGAAAGAAAAAAAAAAGAGTAATGAACACTTTGCCAACTACGTAGTCAAGGTCATCTGGTAATTACTAGTTTGTGATTTTGCTGTGGAGTAAGGCATGGCTCACACCATGAGTTACCTGTAGAATCCATTACAAAAAAAGGCCAGGCTCAGTGGCTCATGCTTGTAATCCTTTCACTTTGAGGAGGCCAAGGTGGGCAGATCACTTGAGCCCAGGGGTTTTAAGACCAACCTGGGCATATGGTCAAACCCCGTGCCTAAAAAAATATAAAAACTAGCCAGGCGTGGTGGTGGGTGCCTGTAGTCTCAGCTACTTGGGAGGCTGGAGAATCACCTGAGCCTCAGAGATTGAGGCTGCAGTGAGCCATGATTGTGCCACTGCACTCTAGCGTGGGTGACAGAATGAGAATCTTTCCCAAAAAAACAACAAAATAAAACAAATTTATTACAAAAACAGATACACAGACCACCGTCAGTGACATGGACAAGTATAAAGTACAGAAAGTGATGCAAGGATTTCCTGATAAATCAGCTATATGGGACTATATAGAGTGTACATAAGTCAATTAGAAAGTGGAGATTATGTCTTATCTCCCAATAAATCACATATAGATAACCAAACGGATAACATATCAAAGTTGGAAGTTCACAAACAAATGCTGGCGTTACATTCAAGTCTTCCAGTAGAATTTTGGCTAGAGGTAAAGAAAAGCCACATGTTACAGAAAATCTAGAAAGGTGAGGTTAGACAAAACAAAATCAGCCAAAGCTCATTATGATAAGAATTTGATTCCCATTAAGATACATACCTAGCAGGGGACATTGGATGACCACAACTGGGCACATAAGGGCTTGATTGATGGAAGCTGACATTTGGCTTGAGGGAACATCAGCATGGGAAAATGAGGGACTTGTTGAAGTGATCTCTCTGGAATCCTCCAGAAAACTAAAAATCAGAACATCAAGATCACAAGAGCTGTAAAATCAATGCTCAGGAGTGAGATCAGTAAGTCTCCTAATTTGTCTTTTATTTCTGCTGTAGTTTTTTTTTTTTTTTTTCCTAGTGAAGGAAATAAAATGTGTGGTTTTCTTGTTTTCTTTCAGATTTGGAGTCAACAACATATGACACCAAAAAAATATTTTCAGAAAAGGATATTTTTGAAATAAATTTTTCTCAATGGGAGATGAAGGAAAAAAGTAAAACCCCTGGCCTTGAGGCATCCATTTTCAGAAATAATTGGAAGTGCAAAAGCTTATTTGAGGGACTGAAAGGACATCAAGAGGGATACTTCAGTCAAATGATAATCAGCTATGAAAAATTACCCTCTTACAGAAAAAGTGAATCTCTTACACCACATCAAATAATTTGTAATACAGAGAAGCCCTATGTTTGTAAGGAATGTGGGAAGGCTTGCAGTCATGGCTCAAAACTTGTTCAACATGAGAGAACTCATACAGCTGAAAAACATTTTGAGTGTAAAGAATGTGGGAAAAACTATTTAAGTGCCTATCAACTCAATGTGCATCAGAGATTTCATACTGGCGAGAAACCCTATGAGTGTAAGGAATGTGGGAAGACCTTTAGTTGGGGATCAAGCCTTGTTAAACACGAGAGAATCCATACCGGTGAGAAACCGTATGAATGTAAAGAATGTGGGAAGGCCTTTAGTCGTGGCTATCACCTTACTCAACATCAGAAAATTCATATTGGTGTGAAATCTTACAAATGTAAGGAATGTGGGAAGGCCTTTTTCTGGGGCTCAAGCCTTGCTAAACATGAGATAATTCATACAGGTGAGAAACCTTATAAATGTAAAGAATGTGGGAAAGCCTTCAGTCGTGGCTATCAACTTACTCAGCATCAGAAAATCCATACTGGTAAGAAACCTTATGAATGTAAAATATGTGGAAAGGCTTTTTGTTGGGGCTATCAACTTACTCGGCATCAGATATTTCATACTGGTGAGAAACCCTATGAATGTAAGGAATGTGGGAAGGCCTTTAATTGCGGATCAAGTCTTATTCAACATGAAAGAATTCATACTGGTGAGAAACCTTATGAATGTAAAGAATGTGGAAAGGCCTTTAGTCGTGGCTATCACCTTTCTCAGCATCAGAAAATCCATACTGGTGAGAAACCTTTTGAATGTAAGGAATGTGGGAAGGCCTTTAGTTGGGGTTCAAGTCTTGTTAAACATGAGCGAGTTCACACTGGTGAGAAATCCCATGAATGTATAGAATGTGGAAAGACCTTTTGTAGTGGGTATCAACTTACTCGACATCAGGTATTTCATACTGGTGAGAAACCCTATCAATGTAAGGAATGTGGGAAGGCTTTTAATTGTGGATCAAGCCTTGTTCAGCATGAGAGAATCCATACAGGGGAGAAACCTTATGAATGTAAAGAATGTGGGAAGGCTTTTAGTCGTGGCTATCACCTTACTCAACATCAGAAAATTCATACCGGTGAGAAACCTTTTAAATGTAAGGAATGTGGGAAGGCCTTCAGTTGGGGTTCAAGCCTAGTTAAGCATGAGAGAGTCCATACTAATGAGAAGTCTTATGAATGTAAAGACTGTGGGAAGGCCTTTGGTAGTGGCTATCAACTTAGTGTTCATCAGAGATTTCATACTGGTGAGAAGCTTTATCAATGTAAGGAATACAGGAAGACCTTTACTCATGGCTCAAAACTTGTTCATAAGAGAACTCATAGTAATGATAAACCCTACAAATATAAAGAACGTGGGGAAGCCTTTCTGTGGACAACTTACTCAAATGAGAAAATTGATACCGATGAAACCTTATGATTGAAAGCTATAAAAGAACATTTGTGTGTGTGTGTACAAACAACATAAGGAGAACTCTTTTTTTTTTTTTTTTTTTGAGATGGAGTTTCACTCATGTTACCCAGGCTGGAGTGCAATGGCGCGATCTCGGCTCACCGCAACCTCCGCCTCCTGGGTTCAGGCAATTCTCCTGCCTCAGCCTCCTGAGTAGCTGGG
>NW_022437070.1:3651830-3685631 GCF_009761245.1 Sapajus apella | reverse complement strand
CCCAGCTAATGTTTTGTATTTTTAGTAGAGATGGGGTTTCACCATGTTGACCAGGATGGTCTCGATCTCTTGACCTCGTGATCCACTCGCCTCTGCCTCCCAAAGTACTGGGATTACAGGCGTGAGCCACCGCGCCCAGCCAGGAGAACTCTTATACTTGAGAAATGCTGTGAATGTAAGGGGTGTGCAAAAGCCATTCATTTCTGTTTACGGACAATTATCTTGCTATCCAGAAATCCATACTAGTGAGAAATATTTTAAATATAAGTAATATGAAAAGGCTTTAGACTTCTGTACAGTCTTATTGGATATCAATTTATACTGATGTAAAATCATTTAAATATAAGAAATGTGTGAAGATCTTTATTCAATATTAACACCAGGGAATTGGTATTTGTTAAACAGTTTAAATGGAAGGTATGCGGGAATGACCTAAACTTAATTCAGTTCCTGCTGCACATCAGAGAATTCATACTGCTTTGTAATCCTATGCCCGTAAGGAATTTGAGAAGGCTTATAGACATGGTAAATATCCTAGAGCACATCAGAGAATTCATCCAAATGAGAAATCACTTGAATTAGAATTATAAGAAGGCCTTTAGACAAATGCTACTCAAATCCAGAAACTGGTGCCAGTCACAAAATTGTCATCTGTCAATCATGAGATAAATGTGGAAAGTGAGTAAATATTTGGAACTTTTATAGCAATTTGATGTTTCCATAACACTCTTATTCTGTTTTACAAAATTATCAGTCCACAAATGACTGGGAATTGAAAACAAAGCTTATTCTTTCCCAGAAATAATTTTAGAGACAAGACTCACACTTTTCAAGACATGAGACAAGTCACAATATAATTTACTTTAAATAAAAAATTCTTCACTTTCACCTCTCTGATTAGAATAGCAGAATATTTATACTATAGCAAGATTTGGCAAATGAGGGAATCGCCATTTTCTAATGCCTATAACAGCATAAGATAATTTATACCAGATATGTTAAATGTACAGAAGCCTTCCAACACTATTCAGTCTTTGTTAAACTTCAGTAAATTCATCCTAGAGAATAATTGTGTTAATGTAACAAATGCAGGAAAACCTTTATCCATGGCATATACCACTATCATCACCATTTCACCTCCATACTACCTGTAGGCTGGTGAGCAAAATGCTTATCTCCTCTGGACATAATGTTTAAAATGCTGATGGTAACTAATAATGCTATTATAGAGATTAGATGGATTTAGCATGCATTATATCCTTGGAAGAGTATCTGGTATGTAGCCTATGTGAAATACATATTAGCTATTTTTCATATTGTCTTTATTATTAGTATTACTACTGGTGAGTTCTTAGGAGAGGCACAACCATTTGGTGGAATGAATTCAGAAAAGCTTCCCATAACCACTCATCCGTTTGAATTTCAGATAGTTCATTCTGGATAAGATCTAGTAAGGATAAATAATTTGAGGGGATTTTTATTCAGAGTTTACTCCTTAAGCTGGGCTAAAAATTGACACTTGAAAAAATCCAGACTTTTGAAGAGCTTAGGAAAGCAAAACACCTTTTTTATATTATATTTTTTATAGAATGTCACACATTGGTTTCTTTCCTCATGGTGAAATTTGATATGGGCTTCTCCTTCACATTTCTCATAACATGAAGTTGGAAATAGAGGCTTAAAAATATTTTACCAGGACACTTCACAGATGGTGTTGTGTACTTCATCTTGCAATACATCAGAAGAAGATGGTATCCATTTCCCCCACTATCACTAGTGCCAAGTTTGATCACTTAAGATGATAACTGGTGGAGCTCTCCATTATAAATATCCATTACATATTTTGTAGGATTGGTCGGCCTTGATCAATGATGTTTGGAAATGTGTGATCATATGGTATGTATTATACTTTTTTTTTTTTTTTAGTTAGGGTCTCTCTGTTGCCAAGGCTGGAGTGCAGTGGTGTAATTTGAGCTCGCTGCAACCTCCACCTCTCAGGTTCAAGTGATTTTTATGCCTCAGCCTCCCAAGTAGCTGGGTAGACAGGCATGCACCACCATACCTGGTTAGTTTTTGTATTTTTAGTAGAGATGGGGTTTTTACCATGTTATCCAGGCTGGTCTTGAACTCCTGGTCTTAAGCGATCTGCCTGCCTCAGCCTCCCAAAGTATTGGGATTACAGGTGTGAGCCACCACTCCTGGCTGTATTTTACTATTTGGAAATCACAGTCCATCTTAAAATTGATGGCTTCTTGTAACCACTTTCAGCCAGGTGGCTGTCATGACTTAGTGCTAGCATCAAAGCAGGTTAGTTATGATGAAATAGAGTGTGTGTATATACTCACACAGTTGGAAGTCGACCTTTTAACAAATCATTTCTTTGTAAAAATAATGTCAGTTCCACCAGAACTAATGCATTGACAACTAAATGTCTGTGGTTCATTGTCATAAGACTATACCTGACCTCTCTATTTTGTGCACATAGGGCATTTGTAACAGCACTTTTCAGTCATTCACCATCTAGTGATCATCATTCCACACAATTGCACATTTTCTTTTTCAAAGGCTTAAAAATCAAGCCAACAATTACACTTTTAATAAGTGTAACACAAAGCAGAGTATTTTGGGAGTTTTAACAGGATATATTATTGGTAACTAGTTATTATGCTACTCCCTCTGGGTGCCACATTTGCCTTTTAAGCAAGAAATGTAGACATGGTGCCTTATCCCAACATTTCTAAAATTATATCTCAGGAATCACCAGTGCTTACTAGTACTTGAAAATGAAGCAGGATTTTATAGTTAAAGAAGCTTATAAAGTAGCACGTATTAAATCCCCTCTTAGGGAACAAGTAAAAGCACCTCACCAGCTTATCAAAAGACTAAAGAGAAGAGAGAAAAAACGACGAAAGAGTATTCTAGTGAAGAAAATGGTTGGACTTTGTTTAAACTGGTATATGGCAAACTTCACTGTGGAAATACTGATTCCCATGACCTAATATCTTTGCAAGTAGGTGAAATTGTTTTGGGAAATACTGCAATAACCAAAAGAGAATTTCAGTCGCCATGTCTGGTTGTTAGCTATGGTGGAATGGCAGCATCATGCGCTCAGTGATGAATAAAAATCTTTGTTGTGGCCAAGTAGGGGTTGCCTCCTGAGTTTTATCAAATGCCATTTCACTCTCTCTTTCTGCACTTGTATAGTATTTAATTTGTTAATGTGATAATTTATACTGAGAGAGTCACTGACTTTCTCCCATTCCTGGATATTCCCAGTTTAGTCATGGTGTCCTTCAGATGTATTGCTTGATTTCATTTTGCTATTTTATTTAGGATTTTTGCATCTCATGTATGAGATTATATACGTTTTCTTTTTTATTGTATTTTTATTTGTTTTGTTATTGCAATTACCTGTTCTTTAATATTGTATGATCCTATTAGGTTATTTTGTTTGACCCTCAATCACTTTTTTAGTGCCATCTGTCACTTTTTTTTTTTTTTTTTTTTTTGGTCTTTTAATTCCTGCTTCAGACATAACAGATTTATTGAGTGTTCAGCACAGTTCCTTTAAGGAGCCTTCATAGCCATGTTGTACTAGCCAAGATCCACATAAAAGAAGCATGCTGGCCGGGCGCGGTGGCTCAAGCCTGTAATCCCAGCACTTTGGGAGGCCGAGGCGGGTGGATCATCCTGGTCAACATGGTGAAACCCCGTCTCTACTAAAACTACAAAAAATTAGCTGGGCATGGTGGTGCGTGCCTGTAGTCCCAGCTACTCAGGAGGCTGAGACAGGAGAATTGCTTGAACCCAGGAGGCGGAGGTTGCGGTGAGCCGAGATCGTGCCATTGCACTCCAGCCTGGGTAACAAGAGCGAAACTCCGTCTCCAAAAAAAAAAAAAAAAAAAAAGAAGCATGCTAACATGGCCCCTTATTGAACATTCTTTATTATGTGTTCTTGAGAATAATGTGTTGGAATTCAGAACTTCCATATTGGGCTATTATGGTCATACTTGTACATGTCTTTTGGAGTACACGTGTCCACATTTCTTTCTGTATATACTGGAAGTGGAATTGCTGGGGTGTGGTCATGGGATACACATCCATTCAATTTTTTAGTAAGTTTAAATTCTTCTGAACAGTTTTCCAGACAAATGAACCAACTTACACTCTCACCAGCAGTATATGAATGTTCTACTTTATCCACATCTTTGATAATACTTGACATCATCAGTTTAAGGAATATTTTTATTATTCTGGTAGGTAATATAGTGGTATCTGATTGTTGAAAATTACAGTTTGAAAATTATGGTTTAATTTTTCATTTTCTGATTGCTGCCTATTTGTATATTCTTGGAATTTCTCTTTGCTTCTTGCTCCTGACATTGGATGCATTTGATGTGTCTATTTTCAGAGAGCATCTGTTCAGTTTGTAGGACAACAATTAACACCTAGCCCATGACTCTCTCTTTGTCTCTCTCTCTCTCTCTCTTTGTGTGTTTGTGTGTATATGTGTTTATTCCCCACCAGAAAGTGAGCTGGTTTTGATGACTGTGATGGAATCAGCTTTATCTCTGCATCTCCAGTTCCCAGAATGAATCATGACCCTTAGTTGTTTGATTCAGTTAGGATACACTCAGTAGAAATTAAAATACCACGCTGGCTAGAACAATGAGGAAGTATATTGATTCATATAATGTGTTTTCAGAGGGACAGCGGGCTCCAGATATTTTTGATTCATCAGCAAAGTTAAATCTTCAGAGGCTAAATTTCTTCCATTTTCCACTCTGCACTTCCCAGTGTTGGTTGGCACCGTGATAGCTGGCAGGTTTCCAGATATTACAAACAGACATGACAACAACCACACAAAATAATAAGGGAGACCATCTCCTGTGACAGGTGCAAGAAAACATTTCCCATTAGCCAGCAGTGTACATCTGCTTTTATTTTTTTTATTTTTATTATTATTATTATTTTTTGAAACGGAGTTTAGCTCTTGTTACCCAGGCTGGAGTGCAATGGCGCGATCTTGGCTCACCGCAACTTCTGCCTCCTAGGTTCAGGCAATTCTCCTGCCTCAGCCTCCTGAGTAGCTGGGATTACAGGCACTCGCCACCATGCCCAGCTGATTTTTTGTATTTTTAGTAGAGACGAGGTTTCACCATGTTGACCAGGATGGTCTCGGTCTCTTGACCTCGTGATCTACCCGCCTTGGCCTCCCAAAGTGCTGGGATTACAGGCGTGAGCCACCAGGCCCGGCCAACATCTGCTTTTAGTTGCTAAAATGGGTCATATGTAATTTCTGAAATAATCACTGGTATTACTTTAAATTATAGACTCTCAAAGGTTTTATTTAAATAAAAAATCAGACTTTTGGCCAGGTGTGGTGGCTCACACCTGTAATCCCAGCACTTTGGGATGCCAAGGCAGGTGGATCATGAGATCAGGAGTTCAAGACCAGCTTGGCCAACATGGTGAAACCCTGTCTGTACTAAAAATACACAGATTAGCTGGGCGTGGTGGTGACTCCCTGTAGTCCCAGCTACTTGGGAGGCTGAGGCAGGAGAATCGCTTGAAACCAGAAGGCAGAGGTTTCAGTGAGCCAACATCTCACCACTGCACTCCAGCCTGGGCAACAAGAGTGAAACTCTTATCTCAAAAAAAAAAAAAAACAACCATGAGACTCTTAAGTTTCATTAGCTTTTTATGTATGTATGAGACATAACAAGTGATCCTTTATTTTAAAAAGTATAATTACAAATATGTATAAATTTCATAAGACATAATTTTTTTATATAGTAAATAAACTATCTTTTTCTCAGAGATGACACTGCCAATAGTCACAGATTTGCATACAATACAGTTATGTACTGGCTATTCACAATTTACAGTAGTGTTTTTTCCTCTGAAAAATATAAGTACAAAAGCTAAGTAAACAATGAGGTACTGCCATTTGGGATTTATTATATGTCATAGCTTAAAGAACAGGTCTTTAGCAAATATTCAACAAATCAACCTGAATAAAATAGTCAATTAAATGCTGTAATTTATCAGCAAAAATCCACTAAGTTTCACCTCAAAATTTATTGCACAAGTCTTTTTTAAAAATCACCCTAAAAATAAATAGGAAAGGTAAGCAGTTTTTTTTTTTTTTTTTTTTTTTTTTTGAGACAGAGTTACACTCATGTTACCCAGGCTGGAGTGCAATGGCGCGATCTCGGCTCGCCGCAACCTCCGCCTCTTGGGTTCAGGCAATTCTCCTGCCTCAGCCTCCTGAGTAGCTGGGATTACAGGCACGCACCACCATGCCCAGCTGATTTTTTGTATTTTTAGTAGAGACGGGATTTCACCATGTTGACCTGGATGGTCTCAATCTCTTGACCTCGTGATCCACCTGCCTCGGCCTCCCAAAGTGCTGGGATTACAGGCTTGAGCCACCGTGCCCGGCCAGCAGTTCTTTAAAAAGAATGGAAGAAATGAATATTATGTAAGCCCATAAAAACAGGTTAAGTCATTCAGAATTTCTTTTAAACAACAAAAAACTCTTCCCAAGAGAAAACTGAAGAAAAATCAATCACCATTTCTCCACTGATAAAATCTATTTTATTTTTATTTTTATTTTTATTTTTATTTATTTTTTTTGAGACGGAGTTTCACTCTTGTTACCCAGGCTGGAGTGCAATGGCGCAATCTCGGCTCACCGCAACCTCCACCCCCTGGGTCCAGGCAATTCTCTTGCCTCAGCCTCCTGAGTAGCTGGGATTACAGGCACTCGCCACCATGCCCAGCTGATTTTTTGTATTTTTAGTAGAGACGGGGTTTCACCATGTTGACCAGGATGGTCTCGATCTCTTGACCTCGTGATCCACCCGCCTTGGCCTCCCAAAGTGCTGGGATTACAGGCGTGAGCCACCGCGCCTGGCCAAAATCTATTTTAAAGGCATCTGCAACATATCTGCAGGCCAGATTTCTCCGGGTCCTTTGGCTACATGAGGGGTCCAGAATGACAACCTCACTCTCAGAATAGCAAGTGTGGACAGTTTCCAAGCAGCAGTCGCCCAGCAGCGCTCTTCTTCAAGATGAAGATCAGAGCCGTGACATTAGCCTAGCATCTTCTCTTTCCAAAATTTTCTGAGTCTGATCATCAGGGAACTTCAGTACAGTGGTTATAACTTTTGCCATGGTCTTAGTCTCAGGAACCATCAGATACTCAAAAAGCGCTTTTCAGAAATACTCAAACTCGGTAGGTTCTCCAAAGAGTATAATACAAATTTCTACCTTTGTAAGGTGTCCCCACAGTTGCATATACATTCTTTTCATATTTCTTCAAATTGTCTTCTAAATTGTGAATCTGTTCTTGGAACTCTTGCTCTTTCAATTTTGAATCACTGATTAAAGTCGTCTTCTGTGCTAGCTGTGTCTGTAGCTCCATAATTGTTTCATTATCATTGCCAGGGTTCTCCTCCTGCTCTAGCTTTTGCTCATATTACTTCTGCAGCTCCTCAAGTTGAGTCTGCAGGTCCATTACTTTGGCAGTCATTTCTTCTTCACGAGCATCAAGAATTTCTTCATATCTTTCGGCTGTTCGTTTTAGATCATCATCTTTCTCAGCAATTTTTTTAAGTAACTGATTTGTCTCTTCTTGATGGCTTTCTAAAAGTTCAGCCTCCATGTCCTGGGCCTTATTGATAGTTTCTTTTATGGCCATTTCCAGCTCTTGTTCCTTTTGTGCCAGCTGAGTATTAAACTCCCTCATCAGCTGTTTTAATGTGGAATTGTGCTTCAGTTGAAGATCTTCCTGCTCCTGTTTGATTTTCTCTTCCCTTTCTTGTTCATATTCTTTCTTTAGTATTTCCAATTCTTGCTGATGCTCCTTTCTCAACATTCGAAGGTCTTTCTGAAATCTAACAATCTCCTTGCCCAGTTTCTGTTTCTCCCCATTCTGCCCCTGCTAATTTAAATTCCAGGTCATTGTGCTGGCCTTCCATGTTACTACGCAATTTGGATTGGACCAAATGTGATTTGGATTTTTCTTCAGTGTTTTCCTCCAAAAGTTCTGTGGGTTTATTTTTTCCATCCATCTGTTGTTGTAAAGCCTGTAATTTTTCATATTTTGAGGTCACCTCTTCCATTTCAACTCTATGTACTTCTTTCTGTCTTACTAAGCAGGAATCCATCTCTTTTATCTTTCGCTCCAAGATCTGACAGGTTAGTTCCTTCTCCTGGAGGATTTTCTGAACATCATCAACCACATTTTCCAAGTCTTGCTTTTCCTTTGTGTTATTTTTACCTCCCCCTTCTTCCACATGTTGGGATACTATCAAGGAATATTTCTTCTTCAAGTTCTTCTTGAAGATGATCATAACTTGATCTTCACATTGCTTTGCTTCACCATGTTCTAGCTTTATTAAGAGCTCCTGGTATTTGCATTACATTTCAGAATGAGAAGAAATTGTCTCTTCTTTTTCTTGCTCCAGCATCTGCAATAGTTTTTCTTTTTCAGTTAAATTTCTTTGTTAAACACTTCATACATCTTCTGCACACAATCTTGGGAATCTGCTTCTTGGTCAGTACATGCTGCCACATTTTTTGCTGATCTGGGTACAATTAATGTTTCTGATTGTGAACTTTTCACTGATTTAAGTTTTTCTTCCAAGATGTGAACTTCCCTTTCTCCTTCCTGCAATTTTGCATTTAGCTCACTCAAATGGCTTTCTGTTCTGAAATACTGTTCTTCTTTCTCTTCCATTTGAGATAACAGCTGCTTCTTAATGGCAGCAATTTTTTGTTCAGCTTTTTTCTTCAACTCTGCTAATTTTGCAGCACTTTCTGACTCAAGCCTATCTTCCAGTACCTTTAACTCCTCTTCTTTGCTTTTCACACTTAAATTCACATGTTGTAATTCTTTCTTCTTAGTTTCAAGTTCAGCTTTCATGGAAGCAACTTGCTTTTCAAGTGTTAAGACCTTTTCTTCAGCTTCTTTAACCCTGTTGTCCTTTTCTTCTCCTAACTCTTGAAAATATTCAAGTTTCTGAACCAATTCTTTGTTTTCAATATCCTTTTGTTGACTGTAATTTTTAAGAACTTCATTTAAGGACTCTATTTCAGTAGTTTCTGGGTTATATGGTCCTCTAATTCCACAATTCATGCTGTTTGATTCTTTAACTCTTTCTAAACTGCACTCATTTTTCTCCATCTTGTTCTTCTTATCTTCCATTTCACCCTTTAAACAATCAAATCTTTTGTTTTGCTGATCAAGGTCTTCCTTCAATAAATTTATCTGCTCATCCTTTTCATGAGCTTCCTTTGATTTTAACTCGAGCTGAATCTGCAATTCTTTAATAGTGTTTTGATACTGTGTAAATCTTGACTGTGCTTTCTTCTTCCATTCTGAGAATTTGTTGGACCAGTGATCTACCTGCTCAAGAACAGAAATTTTCTCTTTACTCAGAGTATCAACTTTCAAAGATAAATTTTGTACCTGATCCAGTAATTAATGTTTTTCTTCATCATACTGCTTATTTAGTGACGAAATGGCTGCTTCTTTTTTGGATAGGCTAGTACTATTTTGAAGTTGAATGTTCAAATCAGTTAGTTGTTTACTGAGACTGCTAATCTCAGATTATTTTTCTTTAAGCTCTTCTTTCATCAATGTGACAGCATTGATGTTTTCAGATATCTCTTTCTTCAACTGTGTTATACAAGATTCCTTTTCAGAAGCAGCCTCTTGCTGATTGCCCCCTTCCTTCTGTAAGTCTTCTTTTTCTGTTACAATACTTTCAATATCAGCCTTTATGCTCTTAATTTGATTTTCTTTTTCTTCTAACTGATGAGTAGCTTGTTGAAAATAAATATTTAGTGTGTTTTGCTCCTGTCAACGAAGTTTTGCTTCTAATTCAGAAACTGCAAGTTTTTTGTTTTTGTTTTTTTTTTTTTTTGAGACGGAGTTTCGCTCTCGTTACCCAGGCTGGAGTGCAATGGCGCGATCTCGGCTCACCGCAACCTCCGCCTCCTGGGTTCAGGCAATTCTCCTGCCTCAGCCTCCTGAGTAGCTGGGATTACAGGCACCCGCCACCATGCCCAGCTAATGTTTTGTATTTTTAGTAGAGACGGGGTTTCACCATGTTGACCAGGATGGTCTCGATCTCTTGACCTCGTGATCCACCCGCCTCTGCCTCCCAAAGTGCTGGGATTACAGGTGTGAGCCACCGCGCCCAGCCTCTAACTGCTAATTCTATCAGCAATTGTATTATTTTCCTGGCAGTGGTGTAACAAATGATCCCAAACTGGGTGACTCAAAACAACAGAAATTTATTCTTTCATGGTCGTGGAGGCCAGAAGTCTAAAATCAAATTTGTTTACATTTATGTGGTTTCTCACCAGAGTCAATTGTCTTATGTTGGTAAAGACTTGAACAATGACAAAAAGACTTCTTCACATTCTTTACATTTATAGAGTTTCACACCATGAAGAATTTTCTGATGCAGACACATATGTTGATATAATCTAAAAGTTTTCCCACATTCCTTACATTCAAAGGGTTTCAAGCCAATATGAATTTTCAGATGTTCTGTAAGGTGAGAATGACGTCTAAAAGCCTTCCCACATTGCTTACATTCATAGGGTTTCATACCAGTATGAATTATCTGATGCTGAATAAGCTGTGAATAAAACCTAAAGGCCTTCTCACATCCATTGCATTCATAGGGTTTCAAATCAGTGTGGATTTTTCGATGTCTAATACAATGCTGTAAAACTACAAATGCTTTCCCACATTCATTACATTCATAGGGTCTCATCAGTATGGTCAGTCAGATGTTCAGTAAGGCGTGAATTTTTCTAAAGTCCTTCTTACATTCCTTACACTCATATAATTTCTCTCTTGTGTTATTTCTCTGATATAGAGGAAGGGATATATGTTTTTTGAATATCATTTGGGTCTCCCAAATTCAATTGTGTGCTGTGGGTTATTTCTGAAAATAAACCTCATAAGGTTGAAGGTTTTATTTCTTTTCAATGTCTTCTGATGGTATACATTTACTTCATAATTGCTTTTTTCTGAAGATAACTTATCACTTTCATTTGTGAAATCAAAGTCTGAAAAAAATGAAAAAAAAACCCCCACAAACAAATAAATGCTATTTTCCAATAATAGGGGTAGGGAGAGGACATCTATATTAAAAATAATGATAAACTAAAAAGTGTATCTGTTAGTAGTAAAAGAGTTAGAAAATTCTAAAATACTGCCATGCAATTTTTAAAAAGAAGGGCTCAGAAAATTATGAAAGTGCACAGGAGGATGTAAGATTTATGAGTAGGCAAAGAGAAAGTCACTAGTTCTCATATTTAGTTGCAAGTCAGAATTACCAGAGGAGCATCTTACATATACTACCCTTTAGATATCTACTGAGACTGAGTGGATCAGAATGCAGAGGCGTACGTCCTGAATATCTGCATTTCTAACATTATCACATGGCTCTCTATATACTTTTGTCAGTGGTTTGTCTTTATCTTAGAATGAAACTCAAACACATAACCATGAATAAAAGTCCCTCTCTTATCCACACAAATTCATTTCGAGCCCCTTGGTATCTGCTCCCTATATTGCACCATATTGCATCTTTTTTTTTTTTTTTTTTTTAAGATGGGGTTTCACCATGATGGCCAGGCTGGTCTTGAACTCCTGACCTCAGGTGATCCACCCACCTCGGCCTCCCAAAGTGCTAGGATTACAGGCGTGAGACCATATTGCACCTTTTCAGCTATGAGAACATACCACAGATGTTTCCCATCTCTTGGGTGTTACATAGATGTTCCACCTTTCAGAAATCCTCTTAAGTGGCTTCTTTAAATAATTTGCTAACTCTATGCAAATTCATATATTTTAGTCCATATTCAAATACCCAATTATGTGCCTTCATACTGCCTCTCTCAATTTCAAATTTACTAAATCTCATTTGTTTTGCTACTTATTTTGTTACCTGAAAACATTTCTTTCAATTACCACTGAAAAACAAGTCCCTACCATATAGTAAGTATTACCTAATTAATTGTAGAATAAAATATTGAGTTAAAAGTATAAATTGGATGAAAATAAAGGTCATTGGAAAAGAGAGCTGAGTAAAATAACCATTTTATTTCTGAAAATTATGTAAAAATTATCAAATATCTCTCCCTGACTCCAATCTCTCACTCCTAATTAATCTTTTACCTCACATTTACTTTAGAGGTGAGAAAAATGGACTTCTAAACTAGCTCCATTAATAATATAAGTGGAAAAGGCTGATACATGGCCATTCTACAATAACCTGTCCTCTTAAAAATATACGTGCCTCTATCACTGTTGTCCATGTCTTCCTTGCATAGCCATAATTGCTTTTCTGTTTCTATGTCAATCACACGTTGCATTGCCTTTTTCAGTAATGTTTTGAATAATGGTTTTATCTACAAATAAAGCCTGTAAGGTTGAAGTTTTACTTCCTTTCATTCTACACATGCTCAATCTGTTGTGTTTCTTCAGTGCCTTTCCCAAATTCTTCCTTCTATCCATTTAAAGTCAAGGCGAATCATTCTTGAATTTTACAGAAATGCATCTCAGCAATTTTCAGTAACTGCATGAATTAATATATTGAAAGGCTTATCAAAGTCAAAGCAAATAAACTTGGGGATGTTGGGAGAAATAAAGTAACAAATGGGACAAGAGTCTAGAAAACTGAGTGCCTAGTAGTTTGCAACGGAGAGTATGTTGGATGCAGGCTGAAGATGGATAATCTGTATGGGGGAGCAGCATTTGAAATCTAATGTGCTAAATGGGTCAAGTATTGAAGACAAGTGGAATTCTATGAAAAAGGTATACATTTAAAAAGTCAAAATAATACATATGTTATCCTCTGAGCCAATGCAATAAATGATAAGTAGCAATATCAAAATGCCGAAACACTTCCTATTTATAAACGAAAAGTACTCAACAACTACTATTAGGTGAAAGAGAAAATACAAACTGAAACTGTAGAATTTCTTGAAGACAGTGATAATGGAGATACTGCATATCAGAATCTATGGCTTTCAATTATAATGCATAGAGGCAAACTCAAAGATTAACATGCTTACATCTAATTAAAAATTTAAAAATTAAAATGAAACATTCAATTTTAAAATTAGGGAAAACAGCCAGGCTCAATGGCTCATGCCTGTAATCCCAGCACTTTGGGAGGCTGAGGCAGGTAGATTACTTGAGGCCAGGAGTTTGAGACTAACCTGGCCAACATGACAAAACCCCGTCTCTACTAAAATTACAAAAATTATCCAAGCGTGGTGACTCACACCTGTTGTCCTTGCTTCTCAGGAAGCTGAGGCATAAGAATCATTTGAACCCAGGAAGCAGAGGTGGTAGTGAGCTGAGATTGCACCACTGTACTCTAGCCTGGGCAACAGAGTGAGACTGTGTCTCAAAATTAAAAATAAAAATTAGGAAGAAATTAGGAAATGAATGATAAATTCATGGACTGCAGAAAAGGAAAATATAATAAAGGCAAAATTTAAATAAAACAGTAGAATTTATACATACAAACCATTCTTTCTTTTATACCTCGGGAATAAAAGATGGGGGGAAATCCAAAAACAATGACAAGGGGGAAACGGATCATTGATAAAGAAATAATGTTAAAAAAATCATACAACTGTGCTAATGTATTTGATAGGTACATGAAATGATGAACTTTCTGAAAATAAAATTTATCAGAAATTACACCAGTTAGACTTACTGACTTGCTTCTAGCAAACAATATGAAAAGGGGAAAACATGAGTTTACAGTGAGGAAAAATGATGGACATCAACTTAAACAAGTGTAAGTTTAATTTTTAAAAAATCAATGTAATCTTTCAACATTAATAAAGGAGAAACCCATTCAACCATTTCATTAGGTACAGAAAATCCATTTAACAATCTACAACATTAATCATGATAAAAATTATCAGCAAACTAGAAATAGAGGGCAACTTCTTTAATCTGATAAAGGAGATCTAAAGAATAAAAACTACAATTACCATTTTACTTAAAGGGAAATATGGACCACTGTCCCTCTGATTTCAGGAATAAGGTAAGGCTGTCTGCTCTTACATGTCTTTCCAATTTTGTAGTAGAAGACCTATCCAATATCAAGGGAAAAAATGAAAGGTATAGATGGCAGGAAGCAAAATTATCTTTATTTGCAGATAATGTAGATTACATGATTGTGTACATAAATTTTTTTTTAATTCCACAAGCTTTAAAATAAATGAATCTATTGTTGAATAAAGGATCAAAGTATAAAACAATTACATTAAAGCAAAGCTACTGAAAAATAAAATTTTTAGGGCCGGGCGCGGTGGCTCAAGCCTGTAATCCCAGCACTTTGGGAGGCCGAGGCGGGTGGATCACGAGGTCAAGAGATCGAGACCATCCTGGTCAACATGGTGAAACCCTGTCTCTACTAAAAATACAAAAAAAAATTAGCTGGGCATGGTGGTGCGTGCCTGTAATCCCAGCTACTCAGGAGGCTGAGGCAGGAGAATTGCCTGAACCCAGGAGGCGGAGGTTGCGGTGAGCCGAGATCGCGCCATTGCACTCCAGCCTGGGTAACATGAGTGAAACTCCGTCTCAAAAAAAGAAAAAAATGTAAAACACTTTGGAATAAAATTAACAGATATGCAAGACCTTTAGACAGGAAACAACAAAATCTTAAGGAAATAAAGATGAATTCAACAAATAGAAATTTATTCCATGTTCATGAACTGTAAAACTAAATTTGAGATAATTCTTTCCAAATGTATCAATTTGGAGATTCAATGTACTGCCAATAAAATGTCAGCAGGGTGTTTTGTTTGTTTTGAGAAAATTAATAAACTCATTCTAAAATTACACAGCAATGCAAAGAACCCAGAATAGACAAGGTGATTTTAAAGAACAAAGTTGTTCTTCAACTTGTATTACCAGATTTCAAGACATAATATAAAGCTACAGGAATTAAAATGGAGGTACTGGCACAAAGATTGACAGAGGATGAACAGAAAAGTCCAAAGACCCCTGCACATATGTGGTCCCGTTCTTTACAGTAAAAGTCTAACTGCAACCTAAGAGAAAGCCAGCATTTTTTACAAATGGTGCCAGTGCATTTGGATATCTGTATGAAAAAAAAAATGATTTTGAACTTCATCTGACTACATACGTGGATATAAATTCAAGATGGATTGTAGGTCTAAGTGTGAAAACAATCAATGAAGCTTCTAGAGAAAGAAATAGGAAAATATCTTTGTGATCTTGAGATAGACAAATTTTTCCTTTTTTTGTTTTAATTTCTACTCATTTTAGACTTAGATAAAAGTTGCAAGAGTAGTACAGAGGGTTCTTATATACCCTTTATTCTAATGTTTGTTATTTTACGTAACCAAAGGATAATTATCAAAATCAGGAAATTAACACTTGTACAATACTACAAATTTGCATATCTTATTCAAATATGTTTTCCTATCAATGTCCTTTTCCAGGATCCCACACATGATCCAATGTTGCATTTAGCTGTTATTTCTCTTCAGTCTCTTCTGATCTCCTTAGACTTTTTCTTACTGCATTAATTATCAGTTGCTACCATAACCAATTTCCATGAATTTAGCTTAAAACAACATTAATCTCATATTTTCCATGGACCTGGAGTTTAGCTGGGTGCTTTCCTCAGGCTGGTCTCACAGGCTGCAAACGAGGTGTTACCTGGGCTGTGTTCTCCTCTGGAGTTCAACTGGGGAAGAATTCATTGCCAGATTCATTCAGATTATAGGCAGGATTCATTTCCCTGTGGCTGTATGAGGGAGGGCATCACCTTTTTGCTAACTGTTGGTGGGAGGTTGCCCTAAGATTCTTGAGGCCACCTGCAGTTCCCTTGCCATACAGGCTTCTCCAACATTGCCACTTAATTCATTGAGGCCACAAGAGAAGTCCAATCTACTATGTGTCTTATATGATATAACATAATCACAGTAGAGACATCCCATCACTTATTTTTTATATGGTAGTTTTATTTTTATGATTTTAAGGAAGCTTCATGCTGTTTTACAAATTTATATTGCCACCAACAGTGTACAAGGGTTCCCTTTCCTCTACATCCTCACCAACATTTATCTATTTTCTTTCTGTAATAGCCATCCTAACAGGTATTGTGGTAGCATCTCATTGTGGTTTTTATTTGCATTTGTCTGATGTGTTTTTCAGGTACCACTTAACCATTTGTATGTCACCTTTGGACAAGAGTCTATTCAAGTCCTTATCTATTTTTAATTTGAATTATTGGTTTCTTTTTTTTAAATTAATTTTTATTTTACTCTAAGTTCCGGGATACATGTGCAGAATGTGTAGGTTATTTACATGTGTATATATGTGCTATGGCAGTTTGCTGCACCTATCAATCTGATATCTAGGTTTTAAGCCCCACATGCATTAGGTATTTGCCCAGTGCTCTCCTTCCCTTACCCCCGCCCCCAACTCCCTGATAGGCCCCAGTGTGTATTGTTCCTCTCCCTGTGTCCCTGTGTTCTCATTGTTCAACTACCACTTTTAAGTGAGAACATGTGGTGTTTGGTTTTCTGTTCCTGCATTAGTTTGCTGAGAATGACAGCTTCCAGTTTCATCCATGTCCCTGCAGAGGACATGATCTCATTCTTTTTTTATGGTTGCTTAGCATTCTTTGGTGTATATGTGCTACATTTTCTTTATCCAGTCTATCATTGATGGGCATTTGGGTTGGTTCCAATCTGCTATTGTAAATAGTGCTGCAAGGAACATACATGTGCATGTGCCTTTATAGTAGAATGATTTATAACCCTTTGGGTATATATCCAGTAATGGGAGATTCCTCAAGGATCTAGAACCAGAAATACCATTTGACCCATCACTTTTGCCATATAAGTTAATCAGAAAAGTGACATCTCCTTACCTCTGCCATTTTCCACTGATTAGAAGCAAGTCACTTGCTCATACTCCAGGGGAGAGGACTAAACAAGGCTGTGGACTCCAGGAGGTAGGAATCATGGGGCCACCTAACGTTCACCTGTCATACCTATCTTCATGCCCTTTCAATTTGGAAGAGTACCACTCATTTATTTTGTCAAATGTCACTCTGCTGGGTTTGTATGATGTGTTTTTATAATGGAAACGAGGGATGCATTCTTAACAGTGTCACAGTAATGATGCTGTGACCTTCACATTGCATCATCATGTCAAAGGGTACATGATGTCAATGTTTCATTACTGTTGACCTTAATCTTCATCACTTGGTTAAAGTATTTTCTCCTGCGTTTTTCTTCTATACAGTTACTATCTTCCCACTTGTAGTTAATAAATATCTTGGAGGGGTAATACTTTAATACTATGCAAATCCTTTTTCACCCACTAACTTTAGTATCTCTTGTCTTGATGTCCATTGTGAGGATACACGGAAGCTCCCCTATGTACATAAGTTGTGCTAATAAATGCTTTGAATTGGTCACCCTGGAATTGAGTGTTTCTTTCTTTGTAATCCCAACAGCCCCATCCCAGGATGGTTTGGGCAGTCCCTTTTGGGAACTCCCCTACCACTGCTTTTGGGGTGACTCTAGCTGAGTGTTCAGGTGGACAAAGTAAGGTTGTTTCTGATATTTGACTACTATATATAAACCTTCTATAAACATCCTTTACAAGTCTTTTTGTGGACACATGTTCTTGAGTTTATACCTAAGGGAGGACGTGATTTACATAGTTTATACTTCTGCTGCAATGTATATAAAGTCCAGTTGCTCCTCAAACTTACCAGTACTTTGTGTTGTCAGACATTTTAACTTTAGCCATTCTGGTGCATGTGTAGTGGTATCTCATTGTGACTTTTAGTTACTATTTCCCGATAATGATGGGAACATCTTTTCATATGATATTATCTATTTTGATATACTCTTGGGTCATTCAACTCTTTTCCCCATTTTTAGTTTGATTTGTCATTTTCCTATTGATTTGTAGGAATTTATGAATATATTTTAAACAAAAGTCTTCTATGTGTGCATACAGACATAAAAAGGAGGGTGGGTGGAGAGAGAGAGAGAGAGAAGAGAGGGAGAGATAAGAAAGAATGGTCTGTGGCTTCTTATTCACTTTCTTAATCATGTATTATTATAAATAGATGTTCTTAATTTTAATGAAGACCCATCTACTTAGGTAAGTCCACAATAAATGGGCTGGGTTATGAAACTTTCTTGAGGGCTTAAGAAATTTGGCTTAGGATCACAGCTAGCTTCTATGTGTTTAGCAACATGTTTTGATCTTTCAGTGTTTCAGACCATAAACCATACAACTTCACCAGTGCCTGGGAATGTTCAAGGCCCTGCCTTGGGTTCAAAGCTGCAAGGGAAAACATGCAGCTGAACAGGTCACAGGGAAATCAAGGCATTCTGTGAAACACAGAGAGTGGGAGAAACTTGGGGAACCTACAAACCTATCATCATAAGAATGAATAAACAAATTATGGTGTGGTCATATAAAGGAAGATTATATCACAATTGAAAAAAAGTCCTGTTGATTTCCAAAACAACATGGGTGAATTCCAAAAGTACCAGTTGGAATGAAAAAGATTCCATTTATATGAAGTTCAAGAATAGGCAAATCTTATCTTGAGCGGTGGGAGTCAGAATAGCACTTACTCCTTAAGGGAGAACAGTGGGTTCTAACTGGGACAGGACACAGAAAAATTCTCTAAGGCAGGGCATAGAAATCTTCCGTGTCTTGATCTAGGTGGTGAGTACACTGATCCTTTCAAATGCAAAAATTCATTGAGTTATATATATATATATAAGATGTGGGCACCTTATTGTGTATGATATACATCACTTCAATAAAAAGTGATGACACAGAGCTTTATTTGATAATGAGTAATACATTACAAACTGTTATCCTGTTATGATGGGTAAAATAACACATGAATATATGCATATGCCATGAGTGATGTAGATACACACACAGACACACACACACACACACACACGTAAAATAACGCATATGAGTATATGCATATGCCTTAAGTGGAGATACACACACACACACACCCCCCATATATGCATATGTCTTGAGTGATGGAGATACACACACACACACACACACACACACCCCCACCCACCCACCCTCCCCCTGCTCACGCCCTGCGCCTTCTGGTCTTCAGCGCCTCCCACTCTCACCGCCGGTTCCATTCCGGCCAGCAACTGTGGAAGCCTCCGCTGATTTCTTTTTTTTGGACACAGTCTACTCATCACGTAGGGCCTTAGCCGCACGGACACCGGAAAAGGACCTAGAGCTCGAAGGTGACCCAAGCGCGGTGACTTCTGGGAAATGTAGTCCACCCGGAATAACCGTGTCCACGGCGCCCGCGGGTTTGTAGCCTATGCTCAGAGTGCGCATGCGCAAGAGCTGCGTCTTATACGCACCGTTAGTTGACTTACTCTATGAAGGGCTGTGATTTCACGGCGTCCTGCGTGTTTAGAGGAGGCTAGTGGAATTTTGAGTCTCGACTGGAGAAGGCAGAGCACGGGCATTCGTACCTCAAAGCCTCAAACCTGCGTGTGAGAGAAGGTAGCGAGTTCCATAGTCTGGTCGGCGGTTGGTACTCTAGGTGCGAACTCTGTGGGGCGGGGACTTCTGTTTTTCACGCTCCTAGGTAGCGCCAGCGCCAGGGACACAGCAGGCGTTAAGTGTGCATTGGTTTTAGAGAAAGAATGCCTGTGCGTTGTGTGTTTTCACTCTGTGACATTGTGGGATTCATTGTGTGTGACCACGGATGGGGTTGTAGTCCTGATTATGGTTTGTTTCTACGTGTGTTACTTTCGACGTGAAGTGGTTTGTGTTTCAGATTTTGAGATTATGTAAAATTTTTAAGCCCTCTGCCTTCACTCCAACTCCCACTCTGAAATTCCCATGCTCAGTTGGCATTCTCTCACTTAAAATACGAATCTGGCAGATTCGTCCAAGGTGTATGCTGCTAGGGCCTACTTATTCATTAGGCAGAATGGGCAAGATACTAAAGGGCCCACAGAAATGTTTCTTTTCAAAATAACAAGAAAAATTGATTTTTTTTTTTTTTTCTTTTAGCTGGAGTCTTGCTCTGTCTCCAGGCTGGAGCACAGTAGCACAGTCTTGGCTCACTGCAACCTCCACCTCCCGGGTTCAAGAGATTCTTTTGCCTCAGCCTCCCGAGTAGCTGGGACTACAGGCGTGTGCCAAACGCCCGGCTAATTTTTGTATTTTTAGTAGAAACGGAGTTTCACCATGTGGGCCAGGATGGTCTCGATCTCTTGACCTTGTGATCCGCCCGCCTCGGCCTCCCAAAGTGCTGGGATTACAGGCGTGAGCCACCGCGCCCGGAGAAAAATGGATTTTAAGGTCAAAAAAACTTAATATCTTAGTCTACTGACGAGTATTTAAACTGATAACAATCATTTCGGAAAACTATTTGGCAAGATCTATTGAATTTGAATATATGCATTTTTATAACCTAGCAGTTCCATTCTTACCTTTAACCCAAAGTGTGTATACATATTCATCAAAATACATGAACAGGGATGTCTCTGGCATTGTCATTTTGATTGGAATTGCATTCAATATATGAGTACTTCTCAGGAAAACTGGTAAACATTGAGAAAAGGATGGGTGTGGTGGCTCATGCCTGTAATCCCAGCACTTTGGGAGGCTGGGACGGGTGGATCACTTGAGGCCAGGAGTTCAAGACCAGCCTGGCCCACATGGCAAAAACCCATCTCTACTAAAAATACAAAAATTAGTTGGGTGTGGGGGTGCACACCTGTAGTCCCAGCTTACTCAGGAGGCTGAGGCAGGAGATTTGCTTGAACACAGGAGGTGGGAGGTGGAGGTTGCAGTGAGCCTAGATCATGCCACTGCACTCCACCCTGAGTGATAGTGTAACATTCTATCTCAAAAAAAAAAAAAAAAAAAAAAATTGAGAAGGGACTTCCAGGAAGATATAATAGATGTACTTTTTAAATTCACCCAGCTAAGTGCAATCAAAACCCTGGGCATTAGTTATTAAAAAAAAAAGAGAGAGAGAAAGAAGACTGCGTGATAGAGAAAAGGTAGACTGGTGCTGAGTTGCCTTGGTTTTCTTTATGCCTCCTTTGTGCCAGACTTAAAGCCAAAGAAGCCAGCAGTCCCAGTACACCAATGGGGACAGACAAAAAAGTCCCAGCAAAAGCCTGCTCTCTTTAGCCAAAAGACAAGGAGGAGGGCCGCATAGCAAGACAGAAAACTTTTAGACAATTACTGCTGTGCTCTAGTCAAATACCACAAGAGAAAACTTCAGGACTATCCCCAGCATGCCAGCAGAGACCCATGCTTCCACTCTTGCCGGGACAGTCAGGACTTTCCTCCCCACCCCTTAACCCAGTGCAAATAGTAGAAGCTGCTTGGAGTGCAGTAATAAGGCACTCCATTGCCCCCAAATTAGAAAGGTATCATCAGTGGAGGTCTAGTGGGAAACCAGAACTCCCACCCCTGCCACTAGTAATGAGGAACCCCTGTGGGTATCAATGGAGGCTGAGTGGGAAATCTGGATTTCGGTCACCACCTAATAATGAGGCAGCACCCACTTCCCCTACCACAGTGATGTCAGAGGAGACCAGCTAATATAAACCGAATTGTGCACTCTACTCCCCAAGTTCATATGTTGAAGTCCTAACTCTCAGTACCTCAACATGTGGATTGTATTTGGAGATAAGGTCTTTAAAGAGGTAATTAAGGTTAAATGAGGTCTTTGGTGTGGGCCCTAATCCAGTATGACTGGTGTCCTTAGAAAAGAGTAGATCAGGACACAGATACTCAAAGGGTGTGTGAAGGTAGCATGTGAGGATACCAGAAGAGCATGGCCATCTACAAACCAAAAAGAAGAGACCTAAGAAGAAACATACTGCTGACACCTGGATATCAGACTTCTACCCTTCAGAACTGTAAGGAAATTAATTCGTGTTGTTTAAGCTGCCCAAGCAGTGGCACTTTGTTAGGTATGATCCAGAGCCTCAACTCATAAAACCAAAGATGTTCAGTTCTAACGGAAAATCACTTATTACATCAAGAACCAGGAAGATCTCAAACTGAATGAAAAAGACTCAATAGATGCCTACACTAAGATGATAGAAATATTAGAACTATTTGACAAGAATTTTAAAGCATCCATCTTAAAAATGCTTCAGATAATAATTACAAACATGCTTGAAACAAATAAAAATACAGAATGTTTCAGCAAAGGAATCAAAGATATAAAGAAACACCAAAGGGGGCCGGGCGCGGTGGCTCACGCCTGTAATCCCAGCACTTTGGGAGGCCGAGGCGGGTGGATCACGAGGTCAAGAGATCGAGACCATCCTGGTCAACACGGTGAAACCCCGTTTCTGCTAAAACTACAAAAAATTAGCTGGGCATGGTGGCGCGTGCCTGTAGTCCCAGCTACTCAGGAGGCTGAGGCAGGAGAATTGCCTGAACCCAGGAGGCGGAGGTTGCGGTGAGCCGAGATCGCGCCATTGCACTCCAGCCTGGGTAACAAGAGCGAAACTCCGTCTCAAAAAAAAAAATAAAAAAAGAAACACCAAAGGGAATTTTGAGACCTGAGAAATTCAGTAACCAGTTAAAAACTCATTGGATATACTTAGCAGCATAATGGAGAGAACAGAGGAAAGAATCAGGAAACTGGAAGACAGAACAGTAGAAATGACCCAGAATGAACAACGGACTGGATAAAAGACCAAAAACACAAAAATGTGTAAATCTATACAGAAATTGACATAACAATTATAGTCAAACATAGTAACACTCTGCTGACAATAATTGACAGAATAGCTAAAAAATCAATAAGGACAGAGAAGACTTGAACAATATTATCAACCAATTAGATTTTATTGACATAACATTCTGCCAAACAACAGCGAAATGCCTAATTTTTCCAAGTACATACAGATCATGTGTCAAGATAGGCCATAACCTGGACCATGCAACAAATCTCAAAAGCTTTATAAGGATTCAAGTTATATAGAATATGTTCTCTATTCCACATTAGAATTAGATTAGGAATCAATACCAATACTTTTTTTTTTAACAAAAAGCAGGAACTAAATAATTTTTTTTTGTTGTTGTTGTTGAGATGGAGTCTTGCTTTGTTGCCCAGTCTGGAGTGCATGGAGTGCAATGACATGCTCTCGGCTCATAGCAACCTCCACCTCCTGGGTTCAAGCAATTCTCCTGTCTTAGCCTCTCGGGTAGCTGGGATTACAGGTGTGTGCCACCACACCTGGCTAATTTTGTATTTTTTAAGTAGAGACAGGGTTTCACCATGTTGGTCAGGCTGGTCTTGATCCCCTGACCTCATGATACACCTGCCTCAGCCTCTGAAAATGCTGGGATTACAGGCATGAGCCACCGTGCCCGGCGAATAACTTTTTTTTTTTTTTGAGACAGTCTCATTCTGTCACCCAGCCTAGAGGGCAGTGGCACAATCTCAGCTCACTGCAACCTCCACCTCCCAAGTTCAAGCAATTCTGCCTCAGCCTCCCAAGTAGCTGAGACTACAGGTGTAAGACACCATACCTGGCTAATTTTTGTATTTTTTAGTAGAGACGGGGTTTTGCCATGTTCGCCAGGCTAGTCTCCAACTCCTGATCTCAAGCAATCTGTCCACCTGGGCCTTCCAGAGTGCTGGGATTACAGGTGTGAGCCACCACACCCACCCAGCATTTCATAGTCTACAGGTCAAATAAAATTAAAAAAATAAACAAAAACATATCAAAATGTATAGGATGTAGATAAAATAAGACTTCAAGGAAAATGTATAGCATTAAATGCCTATATCAAAAGAGAAGAGTGTCTCAGTGACTGATATGATTTGGGTTTCAGATGCTCTTCTTTTTCTTGTTTCTTAAGATAAACACTGTATTAGTCCATCAGTGACTGATATCTTTTGGATCTGTGTTCCCACCAAATCTCATCTCGAATTGCAATCCCCAGTGTTGGAGGTAGGGCCTGGTGGGAGGTAAATAGATCATGGGTATGGAGTTCTCATGAATGGTTCAGCATTGGTATTGTATAGTGAGTGAATTCTCAGACCTGGTTGTTTACAAGGGCATGGCGCTTCCTCCCTCGATCTCTTCCTCCTGCTCCAGCCATGTGACTTCCGCCATAAGTAAAAGCTCCTTGAGACCTCCCCACAAGCAGAAGCCACTATGCTTCCTGTATAGCCTGCAGCACTGTAAGCCAGCCAAACCTCTTTTCTTTATAAATTACTCAATCTCAGGGATTTCTTTATAGCAGTGTGAGAAAAGACCAATACAGTGACCTAAGCTTTTACCTTAAGAAACAAACAAAAAAAGAACATCTGAAACCTAAAGTAGGCAAAAGAAAGGAAATAAAAAAGATACAGAAATCCATGAAATATGCACACCTGTTCATGATTTAAAAAACACATTCAACAAATTAGAAATGGAAGGGAACTTCTCCAACACAATAAAGCACATCTATAAAAAACCCACAGCTAATATCATACTTAATGGTGAAAGACCTAATTTCTAAGATCAGAGACAAAACAAAGATGTGCACTCTCACCACTTTTTGTTTTTTGAGATGGGAGTCTTGCTCTGTTGCCTAGGCTGGAGTACAGTGGCATGATCTCGGCTCACTGCACACTGCAAGCTCTACCTTCAAGGTATTCCCCTGCCTCAGCCTCCTGAGTAGCTGGAATTACAGGCTCCTACGACCACACCCTCTAATTTTTTGTATTTTTAGTAGAGATGGAGTTTCACCATGTTGGCCAGGCTGGTCTTGAACTCCTGACCTGAGGTGATCTGCTCACCTCAGCTTTCTAAAGTGCTGGGACTACAGGCATGAGGCACCATGCCCGGCCAACTCTCACCACTTCTATTTGATACATGCTGGAGGTTCTAGCCAGGGCAGCTAGGCAAAGAAATGAAATAAGAGGTATCCATATGGAAATGAAGAAGGAAAATGAAGAAGTTAAACTATATTTGCAGTTATGATTTTATACACATAAATTCCTAAAGAAATCACAAAAAACTAATAAGACTAGTAAATGAGTTCAGCAAAGTTACAGGAAGATCAATATGCAAAAACAGTTCTGTTCTTGTGCACTATCAAAGAATAATCAAAAAATGAAAGAAGAAAAACAATTCCATTTACAATAGAATTTAAAGGAAGAAAATACTTAGGAACAAAGTTAACAAACTAAGAAAAAAGTTTGTACACTGAAAACTATAAAACATCATTGAAAAAAAATTAAAGAAGACCTAAATAAAAGGAAAGACATCTGTAGTTCATGGAAGAGAAAATTTAATATTGTTAAGATGGCAATACCTCCCAAACTGATCTATGGATTCAATGCAATCCTCATCAGTATCCTAGCTGGCTCCCCTGCCCCAGGAAATTGACCAGCTGATCCTAAATTCATATGGAAATGCAAGGGACCAAAAATAACCAAAACAACTTTAGAAAAGAACAGTTGAAGGACTCACATTTCCCAATTTCTAAAGTTACTAGAAAACTACAGTATGGTACTGGCATAAAGGTAGACATATAAATCAGTGGAATATAATTCAAAGTCCACAAATAAAAGTCCTGATATTTATTGCCAGTTCATTTTCAACAAGGGTGCTAAGACCATTTAGTAAGGGAAAGAATAGTCTTCTTAACAAATGATGGTGTTATATGTAAATTTTCAGTGCCACAAAAGTAGTACTCAAATAGAAATTTAATTTTCTCAGCAAGGCAACTTTACTTTCTGCAGAAGGGGTGCCCCCGTTAGCCATCTTGCCACAAGAGGACACTGAACAAAGGAGGCAGGGCCATTTATATCTCTTTGGTGAGATCATAGGAGACAAAAGTCAACATAAAACAATCTATTGTATTCCCATATATTAAAAAAGAACAATTGGAAATTGAAATTTGAAAAATAGTAGTATTTAATTTAGAACCCCAAAAAAGGAATACTTAGGTATAAATCTAATAAAGTATGTGCAAGTTCTGTATGTTAAAACTACAAATTACTGATGAAAGAAATATGGGAGTCTTAAATAGGTTGATACTGTGTGTATGATTTAGAACATTCTCAGTATTGCTAAAATGTCAATTGTCCCCAAACTCATCTATATGTTCATTGTACTCTCAATAAAAATCCAAGCAAATTATTTTTACAGATGGCAAAGCTGATTCTAGAAATTATGGCAAGGCAAACAAATTTGATAGCCAAAATAAAATAATGGAGTTGGAAGACTCACACTATCTGGTTTTAAGACTTTTTTTTTTTTTTTTTTTTTTTTGAGACGGAGTTTCGCTCTTGTTACCCAGGCTGGAGTGCAATGGCGCGATCTCGGCTCACCGCAACCTCCGCCTCCTGGGTTCAGGCAATTCTCCTGCCTCAGCCTCCTGAGTAGCTAGGATTACAGGCACGTGCCACCATGCCCAGCTAATTTTTTGTATTTTTAGTAGAGACGGGGTTTCACCATGTTGACCAGGATGGTCTCGATCTCTTGACCTCGTGATCCACCCGCCTCGGCCTCCCAAAGTGCTGGGATTACAGGCTTGAGCCACCGCGCCCGGCATGGTTTTAAGACATTATATACAGATACAAAAGTCAAGATGTGCAATATTTGGCAAAATGATAGACATATACATCAATGAAACTGCACTGAGGCCAGAAAAAGACCCATACACATATGGTTAATGGATTCACAAAGGTGCCATGTCAATATTGAAAGAATACTTAATTGGATTCTCATATGCAAATAATGGACCTTCCTTATATAAAGATTAATTCACATCTTATATAAAGACTAACTCAGGCCAGGCGCGGTGGCTCACGCCTGTAATCCCAGCACTTTGGGAGGCCAAGGCGGGTGGATCACGAGGTCAAGAGATCGAGACCATCCTGGTCAACATGGTGAAACCCCGTCTCTACTAAAAATACAAAAAATTAGCTGGGCATGGTGGCGCGTGCCTGTAATCCCAGCTACTCAGGAGGCTGAGGCAGGAGAATTGCCTGAACCCAGGAGGCGGAGGTTGCGGTGAGCCGAGATCGCGCCATTGCACTCCAGCCTGGGTAACAAAAGCGAAACTCCGTCTCAAAAAAAAAAAAAAAAAAAAAAAAGAAAAGAAAAGAAA
The DNA here is from genome assembly GCF_009761245.1 of Sapajus apella. NCBI lineage: Eukaryota > Metazoa > Chordata > Mammalia > Primates > Cebidae > Sapajus > Sapajus apella. Next base: position 3,658,423 of record NW_022437070.1, on the reverse strand, counting down.
AAAAAAGACATATGGATAGCAAATAAGCAATAAAGATGCTCAGTGGTCATTAGGGAAATATAAATTAAAACCAAAATGAAATCCCCCTATAAACTTTTGAAATCCTAATAACAAAATAAAAAACAAACCAAACCCTGACATACCAATTATTGAAGTTAAGGAACTGGACTTTCATACACTGGTGGTGGGAATGTAAAATAGTAGTTATTTTAGAAAAGTTCACCAGTTTTTCATAGATAAATATACTGTTACAATAAAATCCAGCAATTCCACTCTTATTTACTAAGACAAAAGAAAATGTGGATACACAAAACTATATGCAAATGTTGACAGCTTTCTTCATAATTACTAAAACCTGAAAATCCAAATATCCCACCAGTGATAAATGGATAAACTGTGGAACATTCATATGATAGACTACTACTCAGCAATAAAAATAAATGACTTCTGTGCTGATATATGCAACAAGACAGATGAGTCTCAGAAGCATTAAGTGAAAAGTACCAGACTCCAAAGGAAACATACTCTAAGACTCCATTTATATGACATTCTGGAAAGGATAAACTATACAGACAGAAAATGAGTCAGTGGTTGACAAAGGCTGGTGATGGGGAGAGGGGATGACTAAACAGAACAAGCAAGTTTTAGGGCAGGGGGTGCTAGAACTGTTAAATGTCTTAATTGTGATGGTGGTGTTCACATGACAGCACTTGCCAAAATGCATAATGATACACTAGAGTCAGTTTCACTTTATATTAATTATTCCTTAATTTTAAAAAAAGTTAGCTTGTATGATTTTCATAGATGCCTTTTATCTCATTGAAGAATTTTTTCATCATGAATGGATGCTGAATTTTGTCAAATGTTTTCTCTGAATCTACTGAGATGATCATACATGTGATCATAAGAATTCACATATGAGTACATACTAAATCCATATGAAGCTCAGGAACAGACCTAATTAATTTATAATTTAGAAATCATAATACTTGGCACTGGAGGTGGGACTGACTGGAAATGGGCACAAGAAAACTTTTTGGTTTAATAGAGATATCGTATACATTGATCTTGGTGATGATTACATTTATCAAAATTCAGGAAGACATAAACTTGAGATTTGTGCATGTAACTGCATGCAGATTACACCTCAATAAAGTACTGTTAACATTACAAAACTTCTAATTGCTAGCCCCAAAAACTGATTTCTGTACCCATTAACAAGCTGCAACCTTCAGTTTGATACTCATCCATGAGACCTGCAAAAATGGGAAAATCAGGCCATGTGACTAACATATGTCCTCCAAGCCTTGCAGAATTCTTCTGAGTACAATTTTAGAGAATTTTTTAGAGATAAATAATAAAAATGTCAAATATGCCTGAATTTCAAATATGATAGTAATTTCAAATATTACTGAAAAATTAGTGTTTAGGCACTGAAAAGGCAGAGTAGATTTGGCAGTCAACAAAGGCTCTACCCTCTTGGAGCTTATATTCTACTGGAACAGAGTTCAGCATTTCCATCTTAGTACTTCTGGTTCACTCCAGATCAGACTCATCCTTCCTAATTCTCTTGTTTGCATGTATCAGCTAATGGTCAGTGTTCTGAATGCAGTCTGTTTATCTCCACTCTTGTGAAGCTTCTCTGCTGTGGTGTCTCCCAGTCATTTGGCTGAACTATTGACTCTATAAAACAAATGTTTTGTCTATGATAGCTCTGATAATTAAAACATTTCAGCACCCATCTAAGATAGGAAAACATATTTTATTGAGTTTCTTTCCTGTGTGAATCCTCTGATGAAGGAAAGTCCTTGTCACCTTCATCATCAGCATGGACTCGCTGATGAATGATAAGACTTGAGCTCCAACTGAAGTCCTTCCCACACTCCTCACATTTGTATGGTTTTTCTCCAGTGTGAACTCTTTGATGGGCTTGAAGGTATGAGCTCCAGCTGAAGACTTTCCCACATTCCTCACATTTGTATGGTCTCTCTCCTGTGTGGACCCTCTGGTGGGCTTGAAGGTAGGATCTCTGCCTGAAGCGCTTACCACACACATCACATCGGTATGGTTTTTCTCCTGTGTGGACTCCACGATGTGCCAGAAAATTTGAGGCCCGACAGAAGCCCTTTCCACACTCCTCACATTGATAGGGTTTCTCTCCCGTGTGGCATCTCTGATGGGCTTGAAGCTGTGAACCTACACTGAAACCCTTCCCACACTCCACACACTGATAGGGTTTCTCTCCAGTGTGGACTCTCTGATGCACCTGAAGGCTGGAGAACTGACTGAAGGCCTTACCACACTTCTCACATTTATAGGGTTTCTCTCCTGTGTGGATTCTACAGTGTACATTAAGATCTGAGCTCCGACTGAAGCCCTTCCCACATGTACCGCATTTGTAGGGTTTCTCTCCAGTGTGGCCTCTTTGATGGGCCAGAAGATTTGAGGCCTGGCTGAAGCCCTTGCCACACTCTTCACATTTATAGGGTTTTTCCCCGGTATGGACTCTAAAATGAATGTTGAAATCTGAGCTACGACTGAAGCCCTTACCACATGCATCACACTGATATGGTTTCTCTCCAGTATGGCCTCTTTGATGGTCCAGAAGATTTGAGACCCGGCAGAAGCCTTTCCCACACTCCTCACATTTGTATGGTTTCTCTCCAGTGTGGCTTATCTGATGGGCCTGAAGGTGTGAACCCACACTGAAACCTTTCCCACACTCCTCACATTTATAGGGTTTCTCTCCTGTGTGGATTCTACAATGAATGTTAAGGTGTGAGCTGTAACTAAAGCTCTTGCCACACACATTGCATTTGTATGGCTTCTCACCAGTGTGGATTCGCCGATGAGCCTGCAGTCGTGAACGCCAACTGAAGCTCTTCCCACACTCTTCACACTTATACGGTTTCTTTCCAGTGTGAACTTTCAGATGAACTTGAAGATATGATCTCTGACTGAAGCTCACCCCACAGTCCTCACATTTATAGGGTTTCTCTCCTGTATGAACTATCAGAGGAGCTTGACAATGTGAGCTTTTCCCAACATTCCTCCCACATTCTTCATATTTGTATGGATTCTCTCCGGTGGCAACTCTCTGATGATGGTGAAGATGTGACCTGTGACTGAAACTCATATAAGTCACATCATCTATGTATGATTTTGCTCCACTGTGGACTCTCTGATGGGCTTGAAGACTTGAAAACCGACGGAAGGCATTATCACATTTTTCACATTTGTAGGGCTTCTCTCCTGCATAAGCCCTTTGGTTAATTTGAAAATGGGGGCTCCAGTTGAAACTTTTCACACAGTGTTCCCCTTTGTAGGGTTTTTCACCAGTGTGGACTCTGTGGTGAACTTGAAGATGGGAACTCTGATTACTGAACCCTTCACCTTTATAGTGCAAATCATCTCGTTTTTCCAACTGACAGCCTGTTCTTTGAATATTTACCACAGAATCTTGACACTTGGTTAATTCCCTTGTAATCTGTTGCCAGATCTGGGAGCAGAAAAGCTCTTCATGAGGCAGGTACCTTAATCCTACCTCTTGAAGAGTCTCCATCTCTTTTAGATGCTTGCCTCCTAAAAGGATTAAAAAAAAATTTGGAGATGGAGCATGTAAATAATGTTTTGTTCCAAGATACCAAGTTTATAAACTCGGGCCCACAGCCTACGGCTTCATTCAACCAGGAGAAGGTTCCATGTTTCTTTTTTTTTTTTTTTTTGGAGACGGAGTTTCGCTCTTGTTACCCAGGCTGGAGTGCAATGGCGCGATCTTGGCTCACCGCAACCTCCGCCTCCTGGGTTCAGGCAATTCTCCTGCCTCAGCTTCCTGAGTAGCTGGGACTACAGGCACGCGCCACCATGCCCAGCTAATTTTTGTATTTTTAGTAGAGGCGAGGTTTCACCTTGTTGACCAGGATGGTCTCGATCTCTTGACCTTGTGATCCACCCGCCTCGGCCTCCCACAGTGCTGGGATTACAGGCTTGAGCCACCGCGCCCGGCGGTTCCATGTTTCTTTATCATCAAGTACATGTACCAAGAAACCAAGAGGGAGTCACCAGGTTCTCATTCACTACACATTAATAAGACCTGCTTAGAATCATACTAAATTTCTATGTGAGCTACCAGGTAGAAATGTGGTGGTTGCAGAACAGGAAACATATTTCCTAAGAAATCTTTACCAAGAAATTGAACCTTACTAAAAACCTCTTTTTTTTTTTTACCTATTCTGAGATGGAATCTTGCTCTGTCTCCCAGGCTAGAGTGCAGTGGCATGATCTCAGCTCACTGCAATCTCTGCCCGGGTTCAGTTGATTCTTTTGCCTCAGCCTCCTGAGTAGCTGAGATTACAGGTGCCCGCCACCACACCTGGCTAATTTTTGTATTTTTAGTAGAGACAGCGTTTCACTATCTTGGCCAGGCTAATCTCAAACTCCTGACCTTGTAGTCCACCCACCTCAGCCTCTCAAAGTACTACAGGTGTGAGCCACCACACCTGGCCAAAAGCCTCATTTTTTGCTATAGCAGATGTCTAATTATTGAATAGCTTCCACAAAACTTGCCTACTGCATAGACATCTGAACAAAGTGGCCCTGTTCAAAATGTCTAGTAAAATTCCTCCATATAACTAGTACCAGTCCATGGTCTCTTAGGAACTGGGCTGCACAGCAGGAGGTGAGCAGTAGGCAAGTGAGCATTACCACCTGAGCTCTGCCTCCTACCAGATCAGTGGTGGCATTAGATTCTTATAGGAGCACAAATCCTATTGTGAATTGCACATGCCAGGGATCTGGATTGCGTGCTCCTGTGAGAATCTAACTGAGGCCTGAAGATCTAAGGTAAAACAGTTTCATTTCGAAACCATCCCCCCGACCCTAGTCTATGGAAAAACTGTCTTTGAACAAATCAATCCCTGGTGCCAAAAAGATTGGGAATTGCTGACCTATATACCTAAAGTTTGAGTGTAAACAGATAGTGGTCCTTTATCGCTTGCTAGGAAATATCCTCCATGAGAACGCCTGGGAGAAGAGGTTTATGATAATAACATTCATTATTCTAAAACCTGATAGCAATTAAAGTTTCTATAACCACCAGGGGGGTAAAAGTGAAAAATTAGAAGCTACTGTTTTACAACAGAGTAAGAATTTGCAGGGAAAAAATAAGTAAGGCAATAGTACAGATCTCAAAGTCAACACTGAACATAACTGAGTTATGTTCTCCTTGGAATGCTGTTCCCCCAATTTGCTATATAGCTTGCTCCTCACTTATTTCTCGGCCCTCTCTTCAAACAAGACCTTATCAGTGAGGCCTCTTTTTGTTTTTTTTTTTTTGAGACAGGGTCTCACTCTCACCCAGGCTGGAGTGCAGAGGCATGAACATGGCTTGCTGAAGCCTCAACCTCCTCGCTCAAGTGATTCTCCTGCCTTAGTGCAAAAAGGCAGGACTGTAGTCCAAAAAGCTTGGACTACAGAGGCACACCACCATACCTGGCTAATTTTTGTATTTTTTGTAGAGATGGGGTTTTACCGTCTTGCTTAGGCTGGTCTCAAGCTCCTGAGCTTAAGCTATCCACTTGCCTCAGGCTCCCAAAGTATTGGGATTACAGGTGTGAGACCCCACGCTCAGCCCAGTGAGGCCTCTTTACCACTCAATATCAAATAGTAAATTATCCCCATCTACCTTACACCCCTGGCAGTTTCCATTCACCTGTTTTGACAAAGCACATATTACCCTCTGACCAATGATATATGCCCCTTACCATTTTTTATGTCTCTGTTGAATGGATGTTGCCATCCATGAAGACAAGAATTTTATATCATTCACCTCTTCATCACCCAAGAGCTCTGCATGACACGCAGTGTTCAACAGATGTGTTGAATAAATAAATTCCCATTTGTCTTCTCTGGGAGACTTTGAACCAAATTACAAAAGTGAAAGAACTTTTTCAAGTAAACTATGCATAATAGGAAAGGGACTAGAAAGAGCAATTCTTTTGGGCAGTTAAAGATTTCACCAGATGCAGGGCTAAGCTAAGTGAATGGTGCTGATGAGAAAATCAATGATGGTAAGAATTACTTGGGAGAAAAAAAAAATCAAAAGGCAGAAAAGTGGCTAGGGGATCTAGGGATTGATTGCTTCTGAAATTTTTGTTCTCTGTCTGTTTGAAATTTTTCCTTTTTCAAGTAGGAGTCAATATTTAGGGACTCAGGAACAATGCTGTCTCTGAAAGCAGACTATAAAAATGGATGGATGTAAATAAATTTTTCTATATGGATCACACCATTGTTTTTCAAAGTGAAGGCTAGGACTATTAGTGAGTTTGAAATAAATTCAGTAGCTTGTGACAAGCATTAACAGAATAGAAAAATATTAGAGGTGTTTTGTAAGCAGTAAATATATTTCTCCGCATAAATTCTTAAGGCCACACACACACATATACTCATATGTGGATGTTTGTATTGTTCATGATATAAAAAATATTTCTTTTTGTAACTCATACTCAAAAGTTTGAAAGGTTCTAGCCTAAATGATTAAGAAAGGTATTAATTTCTTTTTTTTTTTTTTGAGACGGAGTTTCGCTCTTGTTACC
>NW_022437070.1:3638420-3651730 GCF_009761245.1 Sapajus apella | reverse complement strand
TTTTTTTTTTTAGTAGAGACGGGGTTTCACCGTGCTGACCAGGATGGTCTCGATCTCTTGACCTCGTGATCCACCCGCCTCGGCCTCCCAAAGTGCTGGGATTACAGGCGTGAGCCACCACGCCCGGCCGGTATTAATTTCTTAATCAAACAAATTATTCAAATAGAAAGTTATGTTGTAATAATGGAAACTTGGAAAACAGATAAATGTGTTTCCTTTAAGTTCAAGCCGACATAGTTTTGTCATGTCTGTATGTATTTTGCACGTTTTCACTTTTATTTTTATTTCTTTATTTATTTTGAGATGGAGTTTCATTCTTGATGCCGAGGCTGGAGTGCAATGGCACGCTCTAGGCTCACTGCAACCTCCGCCTCCTGGGTTCAAGCGATTCTCCTGCTTCAGCCTCCCAAGTAGCTGGGATTACAGGCGCCCATCACCATGCCCAGCTAATTTTTGTATTTTTAGTAGAGACAGGGGTTCACCATATTGGCCAGCCTGTTCTGGAACTCCTGGTCTCAGGTGATCCACCAGCCTCAGCCTCCCAAAGTGCTGGAATTATAGGTATGAGCCACCATGCTTGTCCACAAGTTTTCATTTTTAAATGTGACTTTTTTGGGGAGTCTTCCTGAGAATGTATCAATTTGAAGAGGGCAATTTCCCTATTCTGCCCAAGTTATAATATTTCTGATTGAAAATGATGTTAGGCCCTTATTACAATGAAGAGAAAACTAAAATCTACCTTCTTTAACATATGTTTATTTAATGGCTATCTTCTATAACATTTACTTGCTTATGGCTAATTTTATAAAAAACAAAGGCATTGCCAGACATAACATATTTCAAAAGGGATGACTAAAATGATAAGTAATATTCTTTTATGTACTCTCTTTGGAAGAGGTAAATGGTTGCCACAAAGAAAATCTTTAAAGGGAAAGACTTAAAAGCTATTCTCTAAACATTATTTTTTCTTCTGTAAAGTATTTTTCTTTTACAGGGGACCTGCCTTAAAAGTGGCTTTAAAAATCTTTATTCTAAAAAGTAGTTATTCACCAAGTGAGCAAGATTCACTATTAATGGCTACAGGAAAGCCGCAAGGGGGAAATTATATTCAGTTTGATTACAACTAAAGTAAGCTTTCAATTAGATGTGGCTGCTGTGGGCTCAATGTGTGTGCCCCCCTTGTTTGTATGCTGAAATCCTAATTCCTAAGACATTAGGAAGATAATTAGGTCCCGAGGGAAGATTTTTCACAGATAGGATTAGTGCCCTTAGAAAAGAGGCCTGAGAGAGATTTCTTGCCCCTTCCAGGTAAGGACACAGCAAGAAGGCACTGTCTTTGGATCAGGAAGCGGGCCCTCAGCAGACAATGATTCTGTTACTGCTGTGAACTTGGACTTCCCAGCCTCCAGAACTGTCAGAAATAAATTTCTGTTGTTTATAAGTCCCCCAGTCCATAGTATTTTGTTTTAGCATCTTGAACAAACTAAGTGAGTTAATGGATACAGATCTACATATATCCAAAAGTACCTAACAAAATAGAATTAGATTAGCTATTCATCAGGGGAAAAAAAACTGTTCTAGGCTATGCCTTCGTCACATATTTTTGTTTACCAACCTTGGACTATCTCCAAGACTAACAGAAAAAAGTCCAGCAGCCCCAACTCCTCCCCACCTGAGGAGTTACCTCTCTGGGTTGCTGTCTTCATCGTCCACAGTTTTTCTTCTCTCCCTGACTGGGGTAGACCATCTGGTATGGACTGATGCCCTGTGAAAAGGCAAGGACATAGTTTTATAATTAATACATCAGAGGCCAAAATTACTAAAAATTCTTGTCCTCATTTCATCATCTTTAGTACATCAAAATTAGTGTTTTCCACACTTCTTATTATGACCCATTGGAGGAAGCATATTTCATGCAAAGACCCAAGATACGCAGATGTGAGTATAAATTACTGGAAAAAATGTGTTTTCATCATGCCCTCTCCATTGTCTCTCACAGTCTTCTTGGCAACAAGACATAGTTTTTGCTGCAATGTGCAGTTATTGCCAAGTGCTCTGACATTTTCTACCCCATTTTATTTCATTAAAAAAACTAATGGTACAATTCATCAAATGTATCATGACCCACTAATTGGAGATGACCACAATTTGAGAAAGGATAGAAGTGTATAGTTGTCGTGTCGTCAATTTATAGTTCTTTAACAAAATATACACTTTTGCCAGGGCAAAAAGACTTTAAAAATTCCTTAACTATGCCTTATGATGGATGATTAGAAAACTGAAAACCAGTTCAAGAACTTCAAAGCCCTGTATACCCAAGGACAGAGAGACACCAGAGGGAGCCAATGTTCAGTCAGAGAATGCCTGTCCTCACCCACTGAGACTACATTCCTGAAATTCTCCAGCATCACATCTCGGTACAGCTTCCTCTGGGTAAGGTCCAGCAGCCGCAGCTCCTCGTCTGAGAAGACCACAGCCACGTCCTTGAATGTCACTGCCTCCTACAACATTAAACACACTCCACCTAAATCTTGCAACAAAGGTCCACTGGAAGAGGAATAGCACTGAGAAAAGTGAAAATGATGTGTAGGGAAAGGTGCCAGATTCTTAAAAAAAAAAAAAAAAAAAAAACTCAACTTTAATATAGTTAAACACTCCATATAAAGTGTATTATACTTTAGAGATTTTTCCTTTTCATAATAAATGCTGTAAAGAACAACTTTTTGCATAGACATTAGCCCACCTATTTTCTTAGGGTAAGTTCCAAGAAGTGAAAAACTGCAATGTCAAAGAATATGCAACTTCCAAATTATCATGTACAATGACACATTTTTTTCAATTTTTCCCTGTCTTACCCTTCCCCCAAGAGAATGTATCATGATTCTCTATATTATAGATAACATTGAATATAACCAATTTTTAAAAAATCTTTGGCAATCTGTTCAGTAAGAAACAACTTGGTTTTTTGGTCCACACTTAATTAGTAAGAACATATTTTCATATATTTACTAGCCATCTTTATTTTTCTTTGGTACCTCACCTGTTGCTGCCCATTTAGAGTTTTATAGCTCTGTAAAATTTCTAGTGATGATTTTAAGTCTTTATTTTTTAGCATATACGTTGGTGTTCATCTACATTTTCCTGGTGTTCTTGTATAGCTTTGTGTTTAGAAATGTTTCTCAAACTCAGCACTATTGAAATCTTGGGTGGGATAGTTCTCTGCTGTGCGAGGGTATCTAGGGCATTGTGGGGTGTTTTGCAGCATCCTTAGCTTCTACCTACTAGATGCTGGTAGTACCCCTGACCTACGGTACCAGAAATGTTTCCAGATGTTGCCTGGCCAGGGGTGGGGGAGTAAAATCACTCATGATAAAGAATCACTAGCATTTTGTTTTTGTTTTGAGATGGAGCCTTGCTCTGTTGCCCAGGCTGGAGTGCACAGGCCTGATCTCAGCTCACTGCAATCTCCGCCTCCTGGGTGCAAGTGATTCTCCTGCCTCAGCCTCCCTAGTAGCTAGGATTACAGGTGTGCACCACCACACCAAACTAATTTTTCTATTTTTAGTAGAGACGGATTTTCACCATGTTTGGCCAGGCTGGTCTCAAATTCCTGAACTCAAGGCCTCTCAAAGTGCTGGGATTACAGGTGTGAGCCACCACGCCCAGTCAGCATATCATATTGTTTTAAATTTTCATAAGAAAACTGTTCATTCCTGGAGCCCTGCACATTCAAGTGCCCTAAATGAATGACAGTGATCATAGAGAAGGGGTCACTGGAGAGTGAATCAAATAGGGGCAGTATTATCTGAGGCATCTTCCATTAACCGGGACAAGCTAGGCACCCACACAAAAAGGGCCAGGTCCTCTGAGTGGAGAATTATTTTCCTTTGCCTCTCTCTCTTCAATCAAGTAAAAATCCTGGATTCTTTTTAAATCAGTTGGATCTTTGGTATCCTAGGTGAAACTACGCAACTTTCCACAATTCTACAATCTTGTTTCTTTGTAATTAAAATGCACATGAGACCAAGTACTTCCTCATTAAGTTGGTTTGAGGAATACAGTAAGAAAAGTATCTGGTAAGTCCTCTTGTACTACTGGACTTTTAAAATTAAGTACATTAAGGCCGGGCGTGGTGGCTCACGCCTGTAATCCAAGCACTTTGGAGGCCAAGGCAGGCGGATCACCTGAGGTCGGGAGTTCAAGACCAGCCTGACCAACATGGTGAAACCCTGTCTTAAAAAAAAAAATTAAGTACATTATTACTTCAATAAAATAAATTAACATAAGAGTAAAAAAAATACAGATCAGTAAATAAAACATACACAGGGTATAACTCAGGCCTGGGTAAGAAAAATCTAGCTTTCTTATTTGAAAATATCTAATATTTTCTCTGAGCAGTTAAATCATGTTGCACAATGTCATATTTGAATAATTGACATACAAAATATACAAAGTACCACATATCAAAACTACTTTTTCAACACGGTGTTTCTATAACATTAGAAGTAAATAATAGCAAAACTCTTTCAAATTGCTTTTTGGAAAAAATGATTATTTGTGGGAAAACTGTAGTAATAGTTTTCAGTAAAAATTCTAAACTACCTAAATGTTGATGAATCAGGAGACAAGGTATCTCACATATACACCACAGAGTACATCAATCCAAGGGACTATAATGTAGCCATGAAAAATGTGGAGCAAATAATATTAATTAGAAAAGGTATAACTGGAAAATTTTATCTATACAATACTTACAAATACATAGTTATGAATACATCTGAGGAAGAGAACATGGGAAAATCAAAACAGTTGTTATGTAAGGGAAACAGAAAAATGAGAGATTTTTATTCTGTTGCTGACTTTTCTATTCCATGCTTATTTATCAAATTATAAAGTCATAAAATAAAGCAATAAAAACACAAAAGTAAAAAGCAGCAAGCATCTGGCACACAAGAGGCTCTCACATGTCTACTGTTCTCCTTCATCCTAACAGAGAGAACAAGGTGTGTGTTATCTTTGAGAAATGAAATGACAGTTATTATTGAGAAAGGGAGGTTCAACTCACCTTAGACTTTGTCATCTTGTCCTCCTCTTTCTGGAGAAGTGCCAAGTCTTAAGAGGGAAGGAGAAAAAAATGAGGGAAGGAGAAAAAAGCCATGAGAGTTTAGCCAAGGATGTCACTAACCCTCATAGCTGTTTTTTTTCTGTTTGTTTGTTTTTTGTTTTTAACATCAAATAGCAACAGTGTTCCTTCCTCAGCCTGGCTTGATGAACAGAGACTAGGCTGGATTCCAGATACTACTTGTCCCTTTGGCTGTAAGACTCTGGCAGCAAGCGACCTGCCTGACCACACACACAGTACCCCCAACATAATTTCTCCTTGTGGCTCTCAGGGTATGATTGATTCTAGGGAGAGTAGACATTGAGAAGAAAATACCCAGAGTAAGAGTAACCTCTGGGGCCAAATGCCTAGATTTATGGCACTGCTATCTATTCACTATGAAATTCTGGACAAATTATTAATATCTCTGCCTCAGTTCTTTCATCCATAAAATGAAGAGATTAACAATGAGAGAATTAACAATCTCATAGGATTGTTTACAAATTAAATGAGGAGAGAAAAAGTTGAAAGAATATTTTCAGAGAACCTTATTTTTTAGATGCAGAAAAGCACATATCATTCAGTAACATAAAACCTGTCCTCATTAATGGTTTCTACCAATAAAATTTTTTTTTTTTTTTTTGAGACAGGGTCTTGCTCTGCTGCCATGGCTGGAGTACAGTGACACAATCATGACTCACTAAAGCCTTGACCTCCTGGGCTCAAGTAATCCTCCCACCTCAGCATCCAAGTAGCTGGGGCCACAGGTGTGCGCCACCATGCTCAGGTAATTTTTTGACTTTATTTATAGAGACAAGGTCTTACTATGTTGCCCAGGCTGATCTTGAACTCCTTAACTCAAGCAATCCTCCTGCCTCAGCCTCCCAAGTGAGAGGCTACAGTGAGCCGAGATTGCACCATTGCACTCCAGCCTTGGTAAAAGAACAAGACTTTGTCTCAAAAAAAAACACAAAAAACCTGACCCTTAACAGTGATTCGATTTATCTTTAAGGGAGTTTGTTTTAGATCTTGATAATATTATTCACAATTGTACATCAACTTTTGAATACTCTGAAAAAGTTGACAGATTCTACAGCCCACCAAATGTAAGTAAGATAATGGACAAAGACTACGGATAATCTTTCTATTTTGTTCTCTAATTGTAAGCTGTGATACCCTAAATCCAGATGTCTGTTGGACAGCTACATGAATCACACTTACTCATTGAATAACTCCTCTTTGCAAACCTCTTGCTGGGTACTCTGAGAAGAATATAATAATGTCCATGAAAGAGGTCCCTAAAGTCTAGTAGGAGAGATAAGACACCAAAAGTTATATGCCAGTGGCAAGTGCAACTCCAAAAAAGCAACGAAAATCAATTGTCTTCCTTTTCCTAATTGCAACTCATTCCAGCTTTCTCACATAAGTGGCATTCTCCTAGCTGCCAAGAGTGAAAAACCTCAGAGTTTCTGTTAATATCTATTATGGCTGAATTGTGTGCCTCTCTCAAAATGTTAAAGTCCTAACACTCAGTATCTCAGAAAATAACCGTCTTTGGAATTAGGGGATTTAAAGAGGTGATAAAGTTGACATACAATACGGCAAGGGAGCTCAAGCATACAGAGGAGCGAGGCCTTACAAGACACCAAAACTGGTGACACCTTGATCTTGGACTTCTAGCCTCCGGAACTGTAACAAACACATTTCTGTATAACTCAACCAATTTACAGTATTTTCTTACTGCAGCTCTGGCAAATGAATATAATCTCCCCACCCCTGGCCTTCATATATAAACAATTAATGAGGCCTGGCATGGTGGCTCACACCTGTAATCCCAACACTTTGGGAGGCTGAGGTGGGCAGATCACTTGAGGTCAAATTTGAGACCAGCCTGGCCAACATGGAGAAACCCAAATTCTACTAAAAATACAAAAATTAACCAGGCTTGGTGGCAGGCACCTATAATCCCAGCTACTCTGAGGCTGGAGAATCGCTTCAACCCAGGAGGCAGAGGCTGCAGTGAGCCAAGATCACACCATTGCACTCCAGGCTGGGAAAGAGAGCAAGACTCCATCTCAAAAACAAAACAAAACAAAACAAAAGCCCCACACAATTAATGATAGTTATTAGTTTTTAAGCGTTACTGACTCAATATATGGGTTTCTTTTAAAACACTTAAGGGAAAAAAACTTTGTGGGAGAAGCAATAAGATTAGCAAGGATGGAAGCAGGATGACTGTTACATAAGAGTTCATCATATTTGGATATGTTTGGAAATTTCCACAGCAAAAAAATAAGGGAATAAGACCCACTATGAATAGTGTGATAACAATTTCATAAAACATAGACGAAAACACATTAAAAACTGCTAAACAGAAATGCATTAAAATGTTAATAATTATCTATATCCTGGTATTAAGGAAATTTGTAATATTTTACATTTCTGTATTTTCTGCATCCTGTACAGAGAACATGCATCTCTATGATCAGAATATGAACTACTAATATTGCTTAAAATTAAATTAAATAAGCATTCTTTCAAAATTTTATAAAGAAGTCCAAAAAACCTTGCTTTCAAAATTCTCTACAGTAAAATTCCAACCTCCCTCCCCAATGTGATCCCAATGCCTCCTCTGCAGCCAGTTTGCTATGATTATTTATGTGGATTGTTCTTCTATTTTATTTCCTAATTCTAATTTGGAATTTCAAACTGTGGGACAAAGATAGTCAGATGTAAGGAACCCAAGCCTAGGACAGAAATCCCACTGTTCTTACTAGCACTGTGAGATAGGAAAGTAACTTAGGATGTCTCCATTTCCCATCTGTAAAATTGGTGTAATAACCCACATCACAATACCCACATCACCTTTATGAAGGTGAACAGAACCCACATCACAAGGCCTTTGTGAAGGTTATGTGTATTAATTTTTATACAGCCCTTAGAGTATACTCAGCACCCAGTGTTTAACTAGTGTGACTAATATTCATGTCATTTTCCCAATTATTCAACAATAACGGAACACTTCTATAGCAGAAACATTTGCCAATGAATGAAATACCTTCTCCCACTCAGAGCAGAAGAGAAGGGTGAATGCTAGGTCCTGTCACAGTGGGGCTCTGCTGCCAGGAGCCAGGGTACTCTCCTTCCTCCTCTCCGCAGCATTCTTTCAGAAATCAGGGCAGGGGAAGGAAAGGAGGCTGGGAGATTGCACGATCTTGTCTGAGATCCTGAAAAATCCACACAAGATAACTCCAGATGCCACCTGTTGAGGGATGCACTCTTTCTTTAAAAACAGGTCAGAAATAGTCCAGGAACAACCTCCGTTCCTGAGGGGATCAGAAAGAAGAGCCAGTGGTACTCAGAGGTGCTTGCTGAAAAATGAATACTTTTAAGGTTATTATGATAGTTTTAATATTAACAGCCAACATGTTGCCACATTCCTGCACTATTCTATACACATTTCACTTGTTCTATATTACTAATTGTCAAAACAAATGTATAAGGTCAATATTCCACTACGACCAGAAAACTAAGCACTGCAAGATTAAGTTCCCACCCAACGTTACACCGCTAGGAAGCGATAGAGCTATGGGAAGTAGGTGAGGTGAGGCGGGTCGGGCCGCAGATTGCCCAGGAGACCCTCAGACACCGCCCGATCCAGGTCGCCTCCAACCTGAGGACTCCCGAACCGCCCCAAACGCAGCGGCTCCAGAGAGAGGAAGGCAAACAGCTGCCCTGCCATTCAACTCCGCCCTCCACTGCTGACCGCAGCTTCTTTTCCCGCTGACCCGCGAGCCCCGCTGATCCTACGACCAAACCACAAAAGTTAAAAAAGGTCGCGGTGTCCCAAGGCTCACTCACCTACACCAAAGGAATGAAGGCCACGCTCTCAAAGTCCTGCAGCGGAAGTGCCTCGGACAGCGGTGGGGGGGCAGGGGGCGGGGGTTCGAGAACTACACTTCCCAGCATCCCCGAGAGGAACGGAAGCCGCTGATCTGCCCCTCTGGCGGAAATACCTGCTTCAACTCCCACGGCCGAGTCGAATTTCCCAGAATCCCTGAGGGAAGCGGGCTTCGTGTTCTCGTCCTCAGGTAGCCAAAGTACTACCGAACCCACTGAGCAGTGGGTTATGGGTTCTTATTTCCCCAGTGGAGCAAATAACAAAGCCGCGCTTTCCCAGAGCGGAAGTACCTACCAAAGTCTGGACTACACGTCCCAGAATCCTCTGTAGGGCTCAACTTCCCGCCAGCCTGAAATTTTCCTTTCGAATTAGCCGGTGAAGCCTAAGTCAGTGTTTATAGAGCTCAGCCTGCTTTTTGTAATGTTGACCGAAGGAAAGGAGAGACAGACCCAAGACCAGGTTTAGCAAGTTTTATTCAACCTGCAAGGCTGCCTCACCACAGGCAGTGAAGGCAGGCAGCAGCCCGTCTTACAGACTTTGGGGGATTTGCAGGTAGCCGGGATTTGCAGGTAGCCGGGTGCTATTCTAACAAAAACCGCATCTTGGTTCTCAGGGGCTGACATCCTGGTTAATTGAGTCAACATTCTGGGTCCGATAGCCAGGTGCGACCACATTTTGGAATCTAGGTGCCCTGTTTACAATGCCTGAGGCTGTTTCTGTTATCAGCTTGGTTTAACAGGGGAAAATGCATGGGAGGGGTGGGGTCTGTGGGCCTGTCTTGTTGGGACCCTAACACTTTTTCTTTTTGCCATTGTTCCCTTTTATATGTGACAGAGTTGCAAATATGAAAAAAAGGAAAATATTAAGGAATGCTATGTGCGAGCTAGAAACAGAGGTAATAAAAGAGGTGGCCAGAGCTGCCCTGAGCAACAAGACTTTTTATTATATGGATCTGGATTCATCTGTGATTAAAAATGCTCAAAAAAGGAGATGCAATTTTACAGCAGGACATGAAACAAAAGCAGCAAAATTCTCCACTTTTCTTGTGCTTAGTTTTCTTGCATTCACAGGATACTGAAGAAGGTATTATAGTTTTGAGTAGGCTCTAACCTATATAAAATCTTGAAAAAATTCAGTTCGGATTAAGGAATCACATCACTTATTGCTCTCAGAATCAGGAATTTGTAAAGGTGTCTTATGATTTGCCAAAGGTATCTGTGAATATTCAATAAGGAGAGGAAGGGGAAGTGACGGATTAAGATATGAAATGCAAAAAATACAGAAAGCTATGCTATTCATTTTTCTCCTAGGTAGAAACTAAATATTTTTCCAGTTTTGTTATGAGAGGATAAAAAAAAGTGTTAAGCTGACTACATAAGAGTAGCTGTAAACGTTGGAACAATGTTCAATTTGGGCTGAGGCAACAGACCAGCAAGGCTTGATTCTAAAACCAGATAAGAAACCTGCTGAAACTCATAAGTGATGGAAAGCAACCTGTAAGCCCCTGTTATAAGTAAAATGTTTATTCAGAAAACAGAATGCTTATTCCTCTGTGCTGCAAGGAAAAATCACCATTCAGATAAAAAGTTTTAGCAAGGCAATGTTACTTTCTGCAGAAAGGGTGCGCCTGGCAGATGGAGCTATGGCGAGAGCACACCAGAACAAAGGAGGGAAGCAATTTTTATCCCTTACACAGCTTCTCCCTGCTACTGTGTCCTGTCTTCATTGGCTAGAGCTGGACGGCCCAATCTAAGCTGAACCTGACTGGCGAATAACTTAAAACTTTCCTAAATAGGTAAAGGCAAGGGAGAGCAATAGAAAGAGGAAGTTGCTTGCAAAAAGGCTTAGAGAAGTAGTAATATTTCCAAATAGGGAAGGGGCATAGGCTGTGAGTTGTGACGTGCTTGAGTATGTCTAAAATTAATATCTTGGTTAAAGTATAAGAACATAGAATGTACTCATTCCATTACGTCCCTTTGCTACCTGTCAGTATAAGACACTCCCACCAGTACCATGACAGTTTATAAATGCCATGGCAACACCTAGGAGTTACCAACCCCTTTTCTAGAAACTTCTGATAATTCACCCCTTAATTTGCATGTAATGGAAAGTTAGTTTAAGTATACCTAGCCAACAGCCAATACGCTGCTACTCTGGACACACTGCCTATGGACTAGCCTTGGTCTGCAAGGAGCAGTCACTGAGCTTTAACACTGGTTTCTTCCACTGCTGGCTTGCTCTTGAATTATTTCCTAAGGAAAGTCAAGAAACTGCCCTGCATCAGTGAAAATTTCAAATCCTGGATAAATACTCTCTCTAATAAAAGGAAGATAGACAAGTAACCACCCAATGGACTCATCTTGCCCACTGCTCAGATAGAACCAATTTATCAAGACAGAGGAATTGCAATAGAGAAAGAGTTTAATACACATAGAGCTGGCTAAATGGGAGACCAGAGTGAAGACTGAACTCTGCCCTTTTTTCTTTTCATGCTCAAATTCCTATCTAAGGGTTTGGGGAGTCAAGCCCTCCAAATCATAAAGTCTCATGAGAGGGGTTTTAATTAAACTTATTTAATGTGACTTACTTTCCAACCTGACTGTTATAACATCTCATGACTGATAAAAGAAATCAAAATATTTGAACCCTAAATATGTTTCTTTGCTCTATTATGAAATAGCCCTGAAAAGTTGTCATTTGTGGAGAAAAATCTACACTTTGTAGTAAATCTCCTTTCCCTTTTCCAGACCATTTTTCCTGATCCAGGAGAGAATCAAACAAGAGTCTGACACGTTTTAAAGTCTGGTAAGAAAAATTTACAATCTCTTCTCTCTGAAGCCTGATACCTGGAAACTTCATCTGCATAATAAGAACCTTGTTCTCCAAAATCTCTTATCTTAACCCAGACATTTCCTTTCTGTTGATTCCAGGTCTTTAGATAAACTCTTTCAACCAGTTGACAACCAGAAAATCTTTGAATCTGCCTATAACATAGAAGCCCCACACACACCCCCAACCCCCATGCCCCCACCCCACCCTCTACCCCCAGCCCCCACTGCCTCCAGTTGTCCTGCCTTTCTGGACTGAACCAATGTGTACCTTAAATATATTGCTTGATGTCTTATGTCCCACTGAAATGTGCTAGCCTAGCTGTGGCCCAACCACCTTGGGCATATGTGGTGGTCTCTTCTGAGGGCTGTGTCATGGGCCATGGATGCTTGCGTTTGGCTCAGAATAATCTCTTCAAATGTTTTACAGAGTTTGAGTCTTTTCATTGACAGAGTTTTACTGTTACTGACGTCAGCCTCCCTGAAAATATGGAGGCTGGGGTTTTTAAAAGATAGTTTGGTGGGCAGGGGGCTAGGGAATGGGTGCTGCTGATTGATTGGGGATGCAATCATAGGGGTGTGAACCTCTTCTGAGTGGAAGCCACATGACTGGTAGAATTGACAGTCCATAAGGAAAATCCATACATCTAAGGCCACTTGATTTTCAACAAAAATACAAAACTGTTTAATGGGAAAACTATAGTCTCCTTAACAAATGTTGGTAAGAAAACTGGATATTCACATGCAACATGATGAAGTTGGATCATCACCTCACTCTGTGCTTAAAAATTAACTTAAAATGGAACAACCTAAATACAAGAGCAAAATGTATAAAACACTTAGAAGAAACCATAAAAGTAAATCTTGATTTTTTTTGGCAATAAATTTTTAGATAGACCTATAAGTGCAAGCAACAAAAGAAGAAATACATAAATTTGACTTCAGTAAAATTAAAAACTGTACCCATAAAAGAACATTGTTAAGTGAAAAGACCATACAGTATGATGTTTAGTATTCAGAATATATTTTTTTTAAAACTTATACTCAACAACAAAAATATAAACCATCCAATTAAAAAATGCAGAAAACACATGAATAAACATTCAGATATACAAATGACCAACAGGCATATGAAAAGATGCTCAACATCATTAGTCACTAGAGAAATGCAAATCAAAACAACACTGTGTTATCACAAGTACTATGATGTCTATCATTTGAAAATGGAAAATAAGGCCGGGCGCGGTGGCTCAAGCCTGTAATCCCAGCACTTTGGGAGGCCGAGGCGGGTGGATCACGAGGTCAAGAGATCGAGACCATCTTGGTCAACATGGTGAAACCCCGTCTCTACTAAAAATACAAAAAATTAGCTGGGCGTGGTGGCGCGTGCCTGTAATCCCAGCTGCTCAGGAGGCTGAGGCAGGAGAATTGCCTGAACCCAGGAGGCGGAGGTTGCGGTGAGCCGAGATCGCGCCATTGC
>NW_022437070.1:3565883-3638020 GCF_009761245.1 Sapajus apella | reverse complement strand
GAATGGCCGTTGAAAACATGAAAAGATGTTCTATTTCATTTACAATACAGGAAATGCAAATTAAAATTACATCGGCATACAATCAGTTTTAGCCTCATATCATCAGGTTATACTAAACGTTTATCTCCCTTCAGTTCTCTATTGATCCCTAAGTAGTAATTTCTCATTAGTTCCTTGAAAATATTTTATCTCCACAGTTGTTCACTTTCCAGTCATACTTCTGTCAAAATTGGGGATATTTCGATCAGAAAATAATCGTTTATGTAATATTTTTGCTCGAAGACTCAAGGTAAGGACGACACTTGGTGCAGGAGTCCATCTAACCACGTAGGCGTTTGGGAAGAGGGATTCCCTTCTCTGGATACTTGGAAGAAGTGTGGTCAAGAAGCTATGCTTAGTTGGAACACTTCCCCCTGGAGGGTAAAACTGTTACTCCTTGGGCATTCTGGGAAGAGTCCAAATGGCCTGCGGAGTTGCGGGCACTTCCGCTCAGGCAGTCAGATCCGGGGAATTCTGGGAAATGTATTCCAGACGCTCTGTGGAGTCTCGGGAGCCACTGCTGCGGGAGTTACCCTTTATTCTGTGATAGTTTGAGTTGTTCTGCGTCTCGTAGGCCCTTCTGAATTTCCTGGACCTTCTCTAGGAACCCTCGTCAAGCTAGCGATAGGTTTAGAGGAAAGGAAGCACCGTTGAAAAGCAAAGGTTTGGAGGGGTGAGGGCGGCGGTTTGCAATCCCCACGGCAGAGATTTCTTGCGTTTGGGGCTGTCCTAGCGTACCGGGGGAGTTTGGGACTGGGTCCTGTCACCTCTCGCCTGATTTGGAGGTTTCTGGGGCCCTGAGCTCGCCCAATCCGCCTCCCTCCGCTACTGGCGCGAGGCCGATTCCCACAGAAGTACATTGGGGTGTTAATCTCATCTCCCTGGGCCTCTCTTTGCTTTTCTTTAAATGGGGGTTATTAAGACCTTCCTAACAGAATTGTCTTGGGAATTGAAAGAGGTAATAGAAAAGAGTCTTAACACAGTTTCTGTTATAATGAATGGTGATCTCTTGTTAATTTCCTGAGAAATGGTCAGGTCCCTGGGGTGGTGTCAAAGCATTACTGGCTCTTCTCTCTGATCCCTGCAGAACACTGGATAATTCTGGACACTCTCTGGCCTCTTATTTAGGAAAAGGAGGGGTATCTCCAATTTCCGCAGAAGGAGGGGAGAGTCTTGACTGTTTTGTCAAGAATGAGTACACAACTATGGTATTTCGCAGCATTGTTTCCACAGCCTGACTTCTCTAAAACGATTGCATGGAGGTAGATGGACTGACTTGTTGACTACTGACAGCAAAGCTCCATGTGAGTGTGACTTGTCACTTTTCTTTTACAGCAACGTTCACATCTATTGTGGGATGTTGTAATTGGTCATGAGCATTGATAAGAAAGCCTTAATTGCTGTCTTTATTTCTAAGGGCTTTATGCAAAGAAATTCATGTTTGCCATATGGTAGCTCTGTGGAGAGGTACTGCCATTTCATCTATTAAAGATGAGACAAAGGGAGCAGGAGTTATTTGCCCATAGTTGCCCAATTAATAATAAGAAGTGGAGCTGGGGTTGGAACCTTTGCAGTCCAGGTCAGAGCCGGAGCTGATAATCTCTTGGATACATTCTCACTGAGGCAGAGGAACTAGCTGGAATCAGGTGGAGAAAGCAAGTTAGGACTTGACTGAAGGGACCTTGAGAGTAAGGCTCATGGGCTTGGACTTCTTTAGGAGTCTTTTAAACTTTGTCAACTATTTTGTTTCACTTATTACAAATATTTTGTATTCTTATAGAGCCATATCATTATGGAGCATTCTGAAACTACAGAAATATGACAAGAAAAAAATGTTTAATTACCCCTAAATGCAGGATATAAAGATAGTAACTGTTAAGCTTATTTTTATTTATTAATTAATTTATTTTATTCATTATTTTTAACTTTTTGAGACGGAGGCTCACTGTTGTTGCCCAGGCTGGAGTGCGGTGACATGATCGTGGTTCACTGTAAATTCCACCTCCCAGGTTCAAGTGATTCTTTTGCCTCAGCCTCCCAAGTAGCTGGGATTACAGGCGCACAGCATGCTGTATTTTAGTAGAGATGGGTTTTCACCAGGTTGGCCAGTCTGGTCTCTAACTCCTGACCTCACATGATTTGCCCGCCTCAGCTTCCCAAAGTGCTGGGATTACAGGCATGAGCCACTGTGCCCAATCATTAAGCTTATTTTTTTGGAGGGGGGTTTGTTGGTTTATTACAAAGGATATTACAAAAGCTACAGGTGAAGAGATGCCTAGGGCAAGGCATGTGGGAAAGGGTGCAGAGCTTCCATACCTTCCTGGGTATGCCACTCTCCAGGAACCTCCATGCGTTCAGCAATCCAGAAGCTCCCAGAATCCAGTCCTCTTGGTTTTTTATGGAAACTTCATTGCATAGACACAGTTGATTAAACCATTGGCCATTGTGGGCTATCTATCTAGTGTGTTTCTTGGTCTGAAGAAATGATGGTGGGTCATGCAAATCCATGCACTATCTTCTATCCATTTTATTTATTCCATTTCTTAATAACTGTTAAAAGTAAAAAAAAAAAAAAAAAAAAAAAAAAAAAAAAAAAAACTTAGATAAATTAAATCATTTAATTGAGCAAAAACCAATTTGTTTTTTTTTTTTTGAGACAGAGTTTCGCTCTTGTTACCCAGGCTGGAGTGCAATGGCGCGATCTCGGCTCACCGCAACCTCCGCCTCCTAGGTTCAGGCAATTCTCCTGCCTCAGCCTCCTGAGTAGCTGGGATTACAGGCACGTACCACCATGCCCAGCTAATTTTTTTTTTGTAGTTTTATAGAGACGGGGTTTCACCATGTTGACCAGGATGGTCTTGATCTCTTGACCTCATGATCCACCCACCTCGGCCTCCCAAAGTGCTGGGATTACAGGCTTGAGCCACCGCGACCGGCCGCAAAAACCAATTTGTAAATCAGGCAGCCCCTGAACCAGAAGAGATTCGGAAAAGCTTCAGTGCTACCATGTGGTTGAAGAAGATTTATGAACAGAAAAAGGAAAGTGACATTTAGAAAGTGGAAGTGAGGAACAGAAACAGCCAGTTTGATTACAGCTCAGCTTTTGCCTTATTTGATCCCTGTTTGAATAGTTGGTTCCCTTTGATTAGGCAAAACTCAAGTGATTGGCACAAGAGTAGGTTACAGTCTGTTTACACCCCAGTTAAGTTACAATTCACTATATTTGGAGAAACCTTTATTTGTTTTTTTATTTTTTTTATTTTTTCAGATGGAGTCCCCCATTCTGTTGCCCTTGCTGGAGTACAGTGGTGTGATCTTAGCTCACTGCAATCTCCGCCTCCTGGGCTCAAGTGATTCTCCTGCCTCAGCCTCCTGAGTAGCTGGGATTACAGACACACGCCACCGTACCAGCTAATTTTTAGTAGAGCCGAGGTTTCACCATGTTGGCCAGACTGGTCTTGAACTCCTGATCTCAGGTAATCTGCCCACCTTGGGGTCCCAAAGTGCTGGGATTACAGGCATGAGCCACCACGCCTGGCCTAGAGAAACGTTTATATCTGACTTAAAATATGTAAGAAGGCAGCTTTAGGCTGAACTTAATTTAACATAGCAACCTAAAGATTTTCACCCTGTTGGAATGAGTCCCATGACACACTCTCCCTTTTCCTTAGTTTCACCTTTATTATTATTTTCTAAATGATCTTTAAAAAATTTAGCTTTCGGCCGGCTACGGTGGCTCAAGCCTGTAATCCCAGCACCTTGGGAGGCCGAGACAAACGGATCATGAGGTCAAGAGATCGAGACCATCCTGGCCAACATGGTGAAACCCTGTCTCTACGAGAAATACAAAAGTTAGCTGGGCGTGGTGGCGTGCACCTGTGGTCCCAGCTACTCAGGAGGCTAAGGCAGGAGAACTGCTTGAACCCGGGAGGCGGAGGTTGCAGTGAGCTGAGACTGTGCCACTGCACTCCAGCCTGGCGCCTGACTGAAACTCTATTTCAAAAAAAAAAAAAAAAAAAAAAAAAAAATTCTAGCTTTCTGGGATGAGTCTTTTGACTCTTTTCTCTGTCTTTTTCCTCTTGATAATTAATCTAATGTTTTTATTAACATCTTTAAGATCCTTAAAAGGAGGCTGAGACAAATTTCATAAGGTTTCTAGGACTGTTGTTCAGTTTTGCAAGAGTTAAGGTGTCAACTAATAAATAATATCAACACTGAGCCGCAAACAAAAGATGTTTTAAGTGGGGTCTTGTGAATTGCAATCAAGAGGTACACATCTAGTAGTCAGCTAAATCATTTCCTGTTCTATCCAGGCAAGGTTGGGCAATGGCTTATAAATATTTACTGTAAGTTTACATATCTGGAAAGTCTTAGTACAGTCCATGATTGATGACAGTTGGTTAGCAACTTAGGGTGTCTTTAGTTGATGATCAATCTAGTTCAGCATAGCTGTCTCCCCAACAGGTTTGCGATCAGGCCACGTATAAACAATTCCAATCAAATGCAGCTGGTTTTACAATTTGGCCCAGTTTGACAGGTTAAAATCCATCTGGGTGTTTATATGACTGGGGTCCAACTCCTCATGCCACATTTTAGATACCTCTGACATAACCATCTCCATTTTGCATTTTTTTTTTTTTTGAGACGGAGCTTCGCTCTCGTTACCCAGGCTGGAGTGCAATGGCGCGATCTCGGCTCACCGCAGCCTCCGCCTCCTGGGTTCAGGCAATTCTCCTGCCTCAGCCTCCTGAGTAGCTGGGATTACAGGCACGTGCCACCATGCCCAGCTGATTTTTTGTATTTTTAGTAGAGATGGGGTTTCACCATGTTGACCAGGATGGTCTTGATCTCTTGACCTTGTGATCCACCTGCCTCGGCCTCCCAAAGTGCTGGGATTACAGGCGTGAGCCGCTGCGCCCGGCCCTGCATTTTCTTTTTATGAAAGTCACATGGGGTACCCATGCCAAAGTGGCCCCCTTAGCCACAGCATTTACCATGACCTGGGTATGGAGAATATTCAGCAGATGAATATCTCAGTAATCATAAATTCATTCTCACATGGCTTGCATGCAGTGTATCAGTTGCGTCATCTGTGGTGTCTCACCCAGCATTTATAGGGTGAGTTGAGCATTCCCCCTTTTCAGGGTAAGCAGACCTTACCATGCCATTAATCCACATCAAGCTGGCTGTTCTCTTGGGAACAACATCTGTTAACCTTGATGATGAGATTCAGGAAATATGGTTAAATATTGAATTTATTCAAACACAAAATTTGAGGATGTCCACCTGGGAGGACATGGACTTCAAAAGATTGGATAAGTGCCCTGAAGTGGAAAGGTTTGAGAGTCATTTATATAGGTAGGGTCTAGGAAGCTTAACAGGATGTCAGCATTTTCTCTACAAGATTAATGCATAGTTACAGCAATTCGATAGGCAGTATTTCCTTTTATTGGGAAGAGCATATTTAACATTCTGCATTAGGGATGTGTAAAGGCTCCTGAAGAAGCTGCAAAATAAACAATTCCTTCACACTGTACACTGTAGCTTCAGTGTCTTGGTTTTACCCTTCCCATACATTGATTGCCTTTTTGTAACCACAGGTCTTAGAGGTACTTTCTGTTGTCCTGGCATAATTTTTCCCTTAGGGACAGCTTTAAGGCAAGTGGCTAAAGCTTAGATTCACTAAAATTTGACCTTGGTCAAGCATCAGCGTCCAACCTAGTCCTCTCTTTTAATTACATTTGATATAGTTTGGATGTTTGGTCCCTACATATCTCCTGTTGAAACCTTATCCCCAGTATTGAAGGTGGGGCCTAGTGGGAGGTATTAGATCATGGGGGTGGGTCCCTCATAAATGGCTTAATGCCATCCCCTTGGTGATGAATGAGTTCTTCCTCAGTTAGTTCATGTAGATCTGGTTGTTTAAAAGAGTTTGGGTTCTCTGGTTTCTCTTTCTTGTTCCTGCTCTCACTGTGTGACGTGCCTACTCCTCCTTCACCTTCTCCCGTGAATAAAAACTCTCTGAGGCCTCACCGGAAGCTGAGCACATGCCAGTACCACACGTCTTTTTTTTTTTTTTTTTTTTTTTGAGACAGGATTTTCGTTTTTTTTCCCCGGCTGGAGTGCAATGGCGCGATCTCGGCTCACCGCAACCTCCGCCTCCTGGGTTCAGGCAATTCTCCTGCCTCAGCCTCCTGAGTAGCTGGGATTACAGGCATGCACCACCATGCCCAGCTAATTTTTTGTAGTTTTAGTAGAGACGGGGTTTCACCGTGTTGACCAGGATGGTCTCGATCTGTTGACCTCGTGATCCACCCGCCTCGGCCTCCCAAAGTGCTGGGATTACAGGCGTGAGCCACCGCGCCCGGCCACCACACGTCTTTTATAGCCTGAAGAACTATGAGCCAATTAAACCTCTTTTCTTTATAAATTACCCAGCCTCAGGTATTTAGTTACAGTGATACAGAAATGAACTAATACAGAAAATTGGTATTGAGGTGTAGTGCATTGCTGTAAAGATACCTGAAAATGTGAAAGTCGCTTTGGAATTAGCTAATGGGCAGAGGTTGGAAAAGTTTAGAGGGCTCAGAAGAAGATAAGAAGATGAGGGAAAGCTTAAAACTTTTTTTTTTTTTTTAAACTTTTTCACTGAACCATAGGAACTTCTTAGAGACTGGTTAAATGGTTGTGATCAAAATGCTGGTAGAGATATGGACAATGAAGTCCAGGCTGATGAGATCTCAAATGGAAATGAGGAAGTTATTGGGACCTGGAATAAAGGTCACCCATGTTATGCCCTAGCAAAGAACTTTGCTGTTTTGTGTTCATGCCCTAGGGATCTCTAGAAGCTTGAACTTAAGAGTGATAACTTAGGGTACCTGGCAAAAGAAATTTCAGAGCAGCAAAGCATTAAGAAGTGGCCTGGCTGCTTCACTACTTCAAACAGCCTACAGTTATATATGGGAGCAAAGAAATTATTTAAAGTTGGAATTTAAAAGGTAAGCAGAGTATAAAAGTTTGGAAAATTTCCTGCCTGTCCATTTGGTAGAGAAAGAAAAAGCATTTTCAGGAGAGGAATATATGTTGGCTACCACTTGCAAAAGAGATTTGCATGACTAACAGAAAGTTAAGTGGTAATATCTGAGACAATGGAAAAAGACCTCAAAGACGTTTCAGAAGTCTTTAGGAAAGTTCCTCCCATCACAGGCCCAGAGGCCTAGGAGAAAAGAATGGTTCCAAGGGCCAGGGTTAGCACTTCACTTCCCTGAGCAGCCTCAAGACACTGTGCTCTGAATCTGGCCACTCTAGCTGCAGCCTCAGCTCAGAGTGCCCCAGGCACAGTTCAGGCTGCAGCTCCAGAGGGGGAAAGCCTTGGTAGTTGTGGTGGTTTCCACATTGTGTTAAGGCTGCAGATACTCAGAATGCAAGCATGAAGGAGGCTTGGCAGCTTCTACCTAGATTTCAGAGGATGTATGAGAAAGCCTGGGATCCCAGTCAGAAGCCTGGCACAGAAGTGGAGCCCTCATAGAGAACCTCTACCAGGCAGTGCCAAAGAGAAATGTGGGGGCTCCCCACAGAGTCCCCACTAGGGCACTGCCTAACGGAGCTGTGGGAAGGGGACCATTGCCCTCTGAGGACTGGTCCTGAGACCACTGCTCAGTCATGGCTGCTCAAGCCTTTGGGAGTCTATCACTTACATCAGGATGTGGGACATGTAGTCAAGGATTAGGCTGGAGCGTTAAGAGCCAAGACTGGAGCACAATCCTAACTCACTGCAGCCTTTACCTCCTAGACTCAAGCTATCCTCCTGCGTCAGCGTCCCAAATAGCTGGGATTACAGGCCCAAGGCACAGCACCTGACTCTTCATATGCTCTTTACCCAAATTTTCCAAGTATTTTCATTTTGTATTTTGCTTTGTTGACACACATCAGCCAGATCCCACCAGAAACAAACTTATAATGAGAAACAACTTATCATAGCTTTCTGCAGCAAGGAGGCCCACATACCAAGGTGATCATGGAATGTCTTGGTAAGATGCATTTAGGAAGGGCTGGCTATAGAGTTTCCTATAACATGCTAGGTAATATTAGATATAATATCAAATAATGTCACTATTAAATACTAGATATCAATTAAAAGACTACTAATATTAGTTAATTCTGTTACTTATTAGATATGACTAGACAACATTAGACACCATCATCTTTTCTATCCAAAGTCCCATATTTAAATTTGTTGTGCTTTTTAAAGTTCTTGTAACTGTTTTCCCCCATCCCCCAGTCCAAAGTCCAATTTTATATACTGCTTTTAGATGTCACATTTCTGTAGTCTTCTTAATCTAGAAAGATTCAACAGCCTTTGTCTTTTTATTCTTGACATCTTTGAAGTATATAGTCAAAGTATTTTATAGGAAGATATTCATTTGAGGTTTATCTATTTCACATTTAGGTTCAGATTATGCATTGTTGGTGTGGGTACCACAGAAGTGTTGAGGTGTCATAACAGAGGCCAAATGATATCTATTTTTCCCTTCATTGGAGATTTCAACTTTGTTCACTGGGCCAAGATGATGTCTTTGAGATTTTTCCACTGAAAGGCTACTTTTAAATTAAGTTTTGAAAATAAAAACATTTCTTTTGGGGAAATACATTAGTAGTGGGCATTCTTCTGTAAAGATTAGCTTCCACTTCTCCCCCATTTATTCATCAGTTCCTTCAACTATAAATATTCCATCAATATGGACTCAGAATCCAGTTAAATAACATGTAGATTAACCATTATTATTTCCAACTTTATTGAGGTGTATTTTGCATATCATAGAATTTATCCATTTCAGGCATATAATTTAATAATCTTCAGGAACTTTGCAGAGTGGTGTAACCATCATCATCATCAGTTTAGATCATTTTCATCTTCCAATTGGACTCCTCATGCTTAAGTACAGTTAAACCTCATTCTCACCTCAAATCTGGAGCAACCACTAACCCACTTTCTCTATGTATACATTTGCCTATTCCTGATATTTTATGAAATTGAATCTTACAGTCCATGGGTTTTTGTGACTGGCTTCTTTTACTTAGCTTAATGTTTCCAAGGTTCATGCATGTTGTTGCATGAGCCAGAACTTCACTTCTTTGAATTTCTAAATAAAATTCTGTTGTATGGATATGCCATGATTTGTCTATTCATTTACCCATAGGAGGGCATTTTGCTTGTTTGCAGTTTGGAATTATGAGAACTGCTGCTGTGAACATTCATGTGCTAATTGAAAATACTTGTCTGTTTTGGTGGGCAACATTCCTAGTCATGCTTTCACATTTGTTTTTCTGCCTTTCCTGGCACTTTCCAGGCACAATTTCACCTTCACTTGAACTGCTTCATTCAGAACTCTGCAAATTCCCTGAAGTAGAAGGAAAAATGACCACAATCAAGGTGAGTAGGGCTTGCCTCTCTTGCTGTTAAAATTCCATCCTGCTACTCATATTGTCACATTTTTATCTGTCTTGGGAAGACTCAAGGAGAACAACAAGCATTGAGGGCATTTTATTTGCCAGATGCTTCCTTTGTTGCTTTTGAGTTGACTTTCCATTTGGTTTTAGTTCTTGTTTTCATTTTTTTTTTTTTTTTAAGATAAGGTTTCACCATATTGGCCAGGCTGGTCTTGAACTCTTGATCTCAGGTGATCCACCCACCTCGGCCTCCCAAAGTGCTAGGATTACAGGCGTGAGCCACTGCACCCAGCCCAGTTCTTGTTTTCTTATGTAATTTATTTTCTACAGTAGAGAAAATAGTAGGAATGGATAATTTTTTCATGTCACTACTACTTTGCTCACAGATTAGATGTTTGTATCTTATATTCTTCATCATGCATATCATAACTGTATTTGTATTGATGAAATACCTCTAATTTTAAATTGTGCTCATTTTGTATAATATTATATAATGTTCCATTTTTATATTGGTATCATAGTCCCATTGAATTAATGTACCTTCTTATTTTGAACTACCTCACACTCATAGACATTTAGGTGGTTTAGGAATTTTAATGTTTTAAGCAACACTGCCCTGACAGTTTTCCTATATATAATCCCTTCCCCCAAAATTAATTCTGAAAACAAGATAGGATACTTTTGACATGTATCACTTGGCTATTTTATAGATGATAGATTATTTCAACAGGGTAGAGCACATCAGGCTTTGACTGCTGCTTCCCACAAATATTGTTGGAATTTTCACATAGAAAGAGTTAGATTCTGTGTTTGCCATGTCTCAGTCATACCTTGTAATGCATGTTATTTACTGGTCTCTTCTTATTCCTTTATGGAGTAAGAAGTTTTATCAAAGTAGTAGGTACCTTCATTTCAAATGTCCAATGATACTGGCAGAATGGCCAGTCACTTCTATTCTGTTACTACATTTACTTAGAGAAGCAGAATGCAGATATTAGTCTTTTCTTCCTCTTAAACTCATCAAATATGAAAAATCTGTTTAGATTCATACAGGCAACCAAGGTCAGGAATGTTAGCTATTCTACTCACTTATAGTCAAATAAGTGAGAATGATATTAATACAATGAATTATTCTTCCTAATCAGATTACCAAAATCACAGGAATATTTATAACCTGCTTTTCACTGTCATAAGGAGAATAAGAGTACTTGTGTTTACTCAAAAGGGTGGGAAGTAGGTAAAAAAAATTTGGAAGAAAGCATAAAATTATGTGATCACAATTTTAAATGTGTTTATTTATTGACATTCTAATTTTCATTTGACATTTTAAATAATCTGGAGGATAAAATCTACATATAATTATTTTCTTTACAGGATTGATAATAAATAATATTTAATATGAAGTATTCATTATTTAAATAAAAAGAGATTATTTTTGCCCTGGAATATTATACAGAAATGAAATGAGATGAAATTAACAATAATGACAGTTATAATAAAAATAGCTAGTATTTATTAAATAGTCTGTGCCACACACTTTTCCCAATGCTATATATGTTTCCTTCTTTACTCCTTGAAAATACTATACCAGGTGAAAATCATTATACAGAGAGGAAACTAATGTATGTAGGTGAGCTTGTCCAAGGTCACACAACTAGGAAGGGACAGAGCTTTGGGATGTGCTCTGAGGCATGATGGTTCCATATCACAACATTGAATTCTGCAACTAATGTATGTAGTTTGTGCCTTGAGAGTATAGAGGATATACTGCATAGCTGTCCTACACAGGTCACCATATACTGGTTAGTTTGACAGATATTAAAAAACAGTTATAGCATCCACAGTTTGAGTGAGACAGGAAGACAATGGACATTATCAAAGTTGGGACTAAATTGCTAAATGTTACTGGGGCAATTGGTGGCTCATTAAAACCTGAATATATGTAGCCCAGGAGGCAGCAGTTAGAGTCTTAGAGGGCTGCTTACAAGTAGACTCAATGAGTACACAAAGTAAAAGTACAGGACCTCCTTTATATCATTGCACTTCTGGTGGCGCTCATAAAAATCAGTGTGTGTCATTATCAGGATATAGGCAGAGTGAATAGGAGATCTGTATATTGACCTACATCCCTCAAGATCTAGGACAACTTCCCAGCTGTCCCCTTTGCCTACTTAATGCCACCCTTTTTTGAATAATCATTGGTCAGAAAATTTAGGTTTTGTGTATTGAACGTTTTAGGAGGCAGTGACCTTCAAGGATGTGGCTGTGGTCTTCACTGAGGAGGAGCTGGGGCTGCTTGACCCTGCCCAGAGGAAGCTGTACCAAGATGTGATGCTAGAGAACTTCAGAAACCTGCTCTCAATAGGTGAGAACAGGCGCTCTCTGTAACAACGTTAGGCCCCAGGAATGCTTTGTATTCTGGAGTGTTCAAGTATGAGTTTACATTGGGAATCTAAATTTCCAGTAAATATTCCCTAGATATTACCTACAGTGGGTTGGAATTAAGCATGTAACTTTGCATGTTCACAGGGAATCAACCATTCCACCAAGATACTTTCCACTTCCTAAGGAAGGAAAAGTTTTGGATGATGAAGACCACAAGCCAAGGAGAAGGAAATTTAGGTAAGAACCAAGCAACTGTGCATCCTTGTACATAGCTTTTCCATCCGCTTTACTTCTGTCCATGCCTGTTTCCATCACCTTGGTCTAAATTGCCAAACCGCTTTCCTGAATTACTGCAACTGCCTTTCTTCTTTAAAGTTCCTTTGTTTCATTATTCATGTTCATATTTTATTAGTTTCATAATTTATCATACAAGATTTTATTAGACCAGGAAATTTACCAAAATTAGTAACAGGTTAAATATGTGTATGTTATTAATTACTTAATTTAGTCTTTTACTTCTACCAAGGATTTTATATATGAGATGTGATGTGGTTCTGAATTGGTCTCTTGAAAACCAAAGACCATAGTGCACTTGGAAAACATGAACTTCATGTTCCCTGTATTCATTAAAGTTTAATGCCATATTCTAAGTGTGAAATCTTGAAAACATTGAACAGGGCTTCACTTGCCCACATATGTTAATTCTGTGTCTTTTTAGGAGGCAAGATCCAAATTGAAACTGTTCCAGAAGCAGGACCACATGAAGAGTGGTCCTGCCAGCAAATCTGGGAACAAATTGCAAGGGACCTAACCAGGTCTCAAGACCCCATAATAAACAGCTCTCGGTTCTTCAAAGAAGGTGATGTCCCCTGCCAGATTGAGGCAGACCTATCCATAAGTCATGTGCAACAGAAACCTTACCAGGGTAATGAATGTAAACAGTCCTTCAGTTATGTTTCTGTCTTTGATCTCCATCAACAATTACACTCAAGAAAGAAGTCTCATACATGTGATGAGTGTGGAAAAAGCTTCTGTTACATCTCAGCCCTTCATATTCATCAGAGAGTCCATTTGGGAGAAAAACACTATAAGTGTGATGTGTGTGGTAAGGAATTTAATCAGATCTCACATCTGCAAACTCATCAGAGGAACCATACTGGAGAGAAACCATTCAAATGTGAGCAGTGTGGGAAAGGCTTCCATAGTAGATCAGCACTTAATGTTCATTGCAAATTACACACAGGAGAGAAACCTTATAATTGTAAGGAATGTGGGAAGGCCTTCATTCACGATTCACAGCTTCAGGAACACCAGAGAATCCATACTGGGGAGAAGCCATTCAAATGTGATATATGTGGTAAGAGCTTCCGTGTTAGATCAAGACTTAATAGGCATTCTCTGGTTCACACAGGAGAAAAACCATTCAGATGTGATACATGTGGTAAGAACTTTCGTCAGAGATCAGCACTTAATAGTCATTGCATGGTTCACGTAAGAGAGAAGCCATACAAATGTGAGCAGTGTGGAAAAGGCTTCATTTGTAGGCGAGATTTTTGTAAGCATCAGATGGTCCACACAGGAGAGAAACCATATAATTGTAAAGAATGTGGGAAGAGCTTCAGATGGTCTTCATGTCTTTTGAATCATCAGCGAATCCATAGTGGAGAAAAACCCTTCAAATGTGAAGAATGTGGAAAGGGATTTTATACAAATTCACAACGATCTTCCCATCAGAGAGTCCACAATGGAGAAAAGCCCTATAAGTGTGAGGATTGTGGTAAGGGCTATAAAAGGAGGTTGGATCTTGAGTTTCACCAGAGGGTCCACACGGGTGAGAGACCCTATAACTGTAAGGAATGCGGGAAAAGCTTTGGCTGGGCCTCCTGTCTTTTGAAACATCAGAGACTCCACAGTGGAGAAAAACCTTTCAATGTGAAGAGTGTGGAAAGAGATTTACTCAGAGTTCACAACTTCATTCCCATCAGACAGTTCATACTGGAGTAAAACTATACAAATGTGAGCAGTGTGAGAAGGGGTACAACAGTAAATTTAATCTTGACATGCACCAGAGGGTCCACAGGGGAGAGCGACCCTACAGTTGTAAGGAATGTGGAAAGAGCTTTGGCTGGGCTTCATGTCTTTTGAAACATCAGAGACTCCACAGTGGAGAAAAGCCATTGAAATGTGGAGTGTGGGAAGAGATCTATTCAGAATTCACAGCATCGTTTACATCAGAAAGTCTATATGGGAGAAAAGCCATACAAATGTGACGTGTGGGAAAGGCTTTGGCTGGGCCTCAACTCATCTGACCCATCAGATTCTCCTCAGCAGAGAAAAACCATCCAAATATGAGAACTATGAGAACTTTGTACATATATCTTAAAGACCAAGAAAAAAGTCCACAGTGGAGATAATCCATACAAATGTGAGGCATGTGGGATGTACTACAACAGGCACTTGACTTTATATGCATCAGTGTTCATATGGCAGAGAAACTACAGAAGTTTGGGAAGATTGTCATGTGCTTCAGTCATGCCTCAAGTCTTCAACTTCATCAGAGTGTTCACATTCAAGAAAAACCTTAGTAATGTGACGTCTATGATAGTCTTCACAGTTACAAGCTTATCTGAGAGTTCACAATGGGAGAGACATTAAAAATTTGATACACGTGGTAAGCACTTCAGTTTGAGTTCATAGCTCATAACTTATTACAGAATCCATGCTTATGATACATTTCATACAATCTCAGGAGGGAAAATATTTAAGTTAAAGTCTGTTTCATCCATAGTTCAGCATACCCAAGTGGTTTTAACTACTGTAGCACAGAACCCTTGTAAGTTGGGGCTTCATTCAAAAGTTTGGCAATTATAGTTATCACTCAAGAGACAGGCCTTGGAAAGAATAGGAGTTTGTTCAGGCACTTACAAATCTCTAATAGTGGACATGTCAAAATTGATGTCTGCTAGAATGTACGCTGCATGTGTCTGCTGCACAATCTTCACAATCTTAACACTGATTGGCACTTTTTATGTGTGTTTGGTACGTGTAAGAAATGGATGGAACAGCTTTGTCAACGAAACCACAGAGACAGCAGTCGCTTCTCCCCTGTAAGAAATGTAGAAAGAGCTTTGGTTGGGCTTCATGTCTTTTGAAATATCAGAGATGTGATATTAAAGGAGCAAAAAAAGAAAACATATTTCAAAATAGAATCTAAAAGAGGAAACCTGGGATGGATTAAGATGATCAATTAAAAGCAGCTATGTAGTCCACGGTACTTATAGAGAGAAATGAAAATGACAAGTGAATTCAGCACCTTCAACTGAAATATACAGGTTCTCTCACTGGGACTGACTAGGCAGTTAATTACCCACACAGAATGAAGAAAAGCAGGGCAGAGTGATGGTGGCGTGGCATGGAGCCAAAGGAACCCTCACCACCAGCCAAGGGAAGTGGGGAATGATTATGCAACCCTGCCCAGGAAACTATGCTATTCTCATAAATCTTTGCAACCTGCAGGTCAGGAGATCTCCTTCTGAGCCCATGCCACTCCACAGAGCTGTGTGGAGTCTTGGCAAAGTAGCCACTCAGGAACACAGAGGCCCAGGAGGTTTACATGCTTCACCCCCAGAATTCCTGGCAAGGTGGCAGACTCATCCTTATATTCCCCTAGGAAGGGGGCTGAATCCAGGGATTCAAGCAGCAACATTCTATGGGCCCCACTTCCATGGCACCTCACAAAACCCACTGGCTTGGAATTCCAGCCAACTAATAGCAACAGGCTGCCTGCCTGAAATAGGAGGGAGCTCCTGTTAGGAAGCATGGCCACCATTCTGTGGTTCAGTTGACTCACTGGTCCAGCCTACCAGCTCTGGAAAGGTCAAGTGTTCTGGATGAGGAAAGGTTTCCGCCACCCAACACAGCACACCTATTTTGCCAGATCATGCCCCTACTGCTGTTTGTTTTTTTTTTTTTTTTTTTTTGAGACGGAGTTTCACTCTTGTTACCCAGGCTGGAGTGCAATGGCGCGATCTTGGTTCACCGCAACCTCCGCCTCCTGGGTTCAGGCAATTCTCCTGCCTCAGCCTCCTGAGTAGCTGGGATTACAGGCACGCGCCACCATGCCCAGCTAATGTTTAGTATTTTTAGTAGAGACGGGGTTTCACCATGTTGACCAGGATGGTCTCGATCTCTTGACCTCGTGATCCACCCGCCTCGGCCTCCCAAAGTGCTGGGATTACAGGCTTGAGCCACCGCGCCCGGCCGTTTTTTTGTTTTTTAACAGAGTCTCACCTTGTTACTCAGGCTGGAGTGCAGTGGTATGCTCTTGGCTTACAGCAACCTCTATCTCTTGGGTTCAACCGATTCTCCTGCCTCAGCCTCCTAAGTAGCTGGGATTACAGGCATGCGCCACCACACCCGGCTAATTTTTGTATTTTTAGTAGAGACAGTTTTGCCATGTTGGCCAGGCTGGTCCTGAACCCCTGACCTCAGGTGATCCATCCGCCTCAGCCTCCCAAAGTGCTAGGATTGCAGGCATGAGCCACTCCACCTGGCCCAGACTGCTTTTTCACGTAGGACCCTGATCCATTCCTCCCCACAGGGTGGGGCCTTCAGTCACTCCAGCCAGGCGTATACTGACAGAAATCTAATCTCTACCTGGAATGGAGCTCCCAGGGGAGAGGTGACTGCTGTCTCTGTGGTTCAGTTGACAAAGCTGTTCCATCCTGCTGGCTATGGAGAGTCCGGGCAATCTGGATGAGGAAAGGTCCTTTCCCAACGCAGCACAGCTGCTCTACTAAGAGCAGCCAGACTGCTTCTGTAACTAGGTCCCTGATCTTGTTCCTCCTCACTGGATGAGCTCTCCCAACAGGAGTCTCTAGACATCTCCGACAGGAGTGTTTAGGCCAGCAACAGGTCAGTACTCCCTGGAACAGAGCTTCCAAACAAAGGGGCAGCCTGCTGTCTTTGCTATTTTGCAGCCTTCACTGGTGATACCTCCAGGCACGGGAAAAACTGAGGCAACTAGGATCTCGAGAAGACTCCCAGCAAACTGCAGCAGCCCTACATTTGCTGACAGTCAGTGCTTGACTGTTAAAAACAGTCAGAAAACAACAAGAACATCAACAAAAGACCCCACAAAAACCCCATTCAAAGGTCAGTAACCTCAAAGATTGAAAGTGGATAAGCCCACAAAGATGAGAAAAAAAAAAAAACACACCAAAAAAACCGCTGAAAACTCAGAAAGCCAGAGTGCCTCTTCTCCAAATGACTGCAGCACTTCTCCAGCAAGGGCACAGAACTGGGTAGAGGCTGTGATGGCTGGATTGACAGAAGTAGGCTTCAGAAGGTGGGTAATAATGAAGTTTGCTGAGCTAAAGGAGCACGTCATAACCCAATGCAAAGAAGCTAAGAATCATAATACAGGAGCTGATGACCAGAATAGCCAATTTAGAGAGGACCATAACTGACCAGATGGAGCTAAAAAACACAAGAACTTGACAATGCAATCACAAGTATCAATAGTAGTATAGACCAAGAGGAGGAAAGAGATTCAGAGCTTGAAGACTTATCTTTCTGACATAAGACAGGCAGACAAGAATAGAGAAAGAGTGAAGAGCAATGAACAAAACCTCTTGAGAAATATGGAGTTGTGTAAAAAGACTGAACATATGACTGATTGGGGAAAGAGGTGGGGAGGATGGAAAAAAGTTGAAAACATACTTTAGGACATTATCCAGGAGAGCTTTCCAAACCTAGCATGACAGGCCAACATTCAAATTCAGGAAATACAGAGAACCCCAGTAAGATATTCCGCAAGAAGATCAACCCCAAGACACATAATCATCAGATTCTCTAAGGTCAGAATTTAAAAATGTAAAGGGCAGTCAGAGAGAAAGAAACATCAGGTCACCTACAAAGGGAAGCCCATCAGACTAACAGCAGACCTCTCAGTGGAAATCCTACAAGCCAGAAGTTATTGGGGGTAAATATTCAGCATTCTTGATGAAAAGAATTTCTTAACCAGAACTTAGTATCTGGCCAAACTAAGCTTTATATGCAAAGAAATAGGATCCTTTTCAGACAAACAAATGCTGAGAGAATTCATCACCACCAGGCCTGCCTTGCAAGAGTTACTGAAGTAAGCACTAAATGTGGAAAGGAAAAACCATTACCAGCCACTACAAAACACACTGAAGCACATATACCAGTGACACTATAAAGCAGCTGCATAAACAAGTCTGCAAAATATGCAAGTCTGCATCATGATGACAGGATCAAATTCACACATAACAATACTAATATCAAATGTAAATGGGCTAAATGCCCCAATTAGAAGACACAGAAGTGCAAGCCAGATAAAGAGCCAAGACCCATCAATACACTGTCTTCAAGGGACCCATCACACATGCAAAGACACACATAGGCTCAAAGGGATGAAGGAAAATTTACTAAGAAAACAAATCGAAAAAAGCAGGAGTTACAATTTTAGTTTTTGACAAAGCAGGCTTTAAACCAACAAAGATTTAAAAAAAAAAAAAAGACAAAGCAAGGCATTACATAATGGTAAAGTGTTCAACAAGAAAAGCTAACTATTCTAAATATATAAGCACCCAATACCAGAGGACCCGGATCCAAAAAGCAGGTTCTTAGAGACCTACAAAGAGACTTAAAGCCCCACACAGTAATAATGGGAGACTTAAACACTCCACTGACCATATTAGATCATTGAGACAAAATTAACAAAGATATTGGGGACCTTAACTCAGCTCTGGATCAAGCAGACCTGATAGATATCTGCAGAACTCTCCACCCCAAAATAACAGAATATACATTTTTCTCATTGCTGCACAGCACTTAAAAATGAATCACATAATTGGAAGTAACACACTCCTCAGCAAATGCAGAAGAACTGAAATCATAACAGTCTCTCAGACAATAGCACAATCAAATTGAACTTGAGATTAAGAAATTCACCCAGGTATTTGGAAACACAGAGTGAGAACTTTTCCCGTGTTGCAGGCTAACAATGGACACTCAGAAGGACATTCAACCTCCAAAGCAGCAACCAATGATATACATCTGTGGAGAATGTCACACAGAAAATGAAATAAAATCTAGGGATCCAATCAATTGCAGAGAATGTGGATTCAGAATAATGTACAAGAAAAGGACTAAAAGATTGGTTGTTTTTGATGCTCGATGAAACCTGGGAATTCAGAGGAATGTCTTCACTTAGATTTGCTCTCTCAATGTTTCTAATTGTTGCATAGCTTTCGATTTTGCATACAGTAGTTCCTCCTTATCTTCAGGGGATGCATCCCAAGGCCCCAAGTGGACTCCTAAAACCTCAGATAGTACCAAACCTTTATACACCGTTTTTTTCTATATATACATACTGATGATAAAGTGTAATGTATAAATTAAGCATAGCAAGAGATTAATAAAATAGAACAATGATAACTTTTAAAAAAAGAAATTCACCCAAAAAATTAAAAATGAAATTAACATAAGACCACACAACTATGTGGAAATTGAATAACATGCTTCTGAATGACTTCTGGGTAAATAATGAAATTAAGAAAGAAATCAAATTATTTAAAACTAATGAGACTAAAGACACAACGTACCAGAATCTCTGGGATGCAGTTAAAGAAGCGTAAGATGGAAATTTATAGTACTAAATGCCTACATCAAAAAGCTGGAAATATCTCAAGTTAACAATCTAATATCACAACTAAAATAAGAACAAAGAGCAAACCCCAAAGCTAGGAGAATACAGGAAATAAGATCAGAACAGAACTGAGGGAGATAGAAACACAAAAAAATCTTTCAAAAAATTAACAAATCCAGGAGCTGGTTTTTTGGGGGAAAAAATTAGTAAGACTGCTAGCTAGACTAATAAAGTAGAAAAGAGAGAAGACTCCAACACAATCAGAAATGATAAGGGGTATGTCACCACTGACCCCTCAGATATACAAGCGACCATCAGAGAATACTATAAACACCTCTCTGCACATAAACTAGAAAATCTTGAAGAAATGAATAAATTTCTGGACCCATACACCCTACCAAGGCTGAATCTGAAAGAAACGCCTGTGGCAGTTTAGTTGCCGCTTGGATGCGCAGAAAATTTGGCTCCCGCAGGCGTTTCCGCGAGTAAGTTGGGAGGCCTGCGAATTTTGGCTCAGGCAGGAGAACCTGTGAATTCTGGGAAGTGGAGTCCATTTGCTCTGTGGAGTCCTGGGAACTTTGGCTCAGGCAGGCGGATTCGGGGGATTCTGGGAAGTGTAGTCCAGACGCTCTGTGGCATGCAGACACTTCCGGTCTCCGAGCAGGACGTTGCTACTTTGCTTACCAAGGTGGTTTGAGCCAACTCTGTGTCTTGACGGTCTTTGCGAAAGTGAACCGGTTGTTAGGGGCCCCTAACGACCTGGCGGTCAATTAAGAGGGTAAGAAGCCCTGGCGAAGACCTGAGGTTTGGAAATGCGAGGGTGGGCAGGAGGGTTTGTTGCCGTCGGCGGAGCCCTCTGGCGTTGCGAGCTGTACTCGCGTCCACAGGAGGAGTCTTCGGGGGACGGGGGACAGGGGACGGTGCGCGGGGGGAAAACCCTGTCTGGTCTTGTGTGCCTGTGTTGAGGGTTTTCCAGGTCTTTGACCTCGCTCATTCAGCCTCCCTCCACCTACGTGTGCGACCTCTTTCTCGCAATATAACGTGGGGTGTTGCTTAATCTCATTGCCGTTTTTAAAATTAGGATTTTAGGACCATCCTGATAGACTTGTTTTAGGAGTTGAAAGTTGTGGTATAAAACAAAGCCTTAACAGCCCCTGTCACTTGAGCTCTTGTTAATTTCCCGCGAAGTGGTCAGGTCCCCGGGTGGGGTCAGAGCTCCAGCTGCCCCGGCCCTTCTCTCGCATCCCGGCAGGACGCTGGATGATCCCGGATGCCTCTGACCTCTTTTTAGGAAGGCGAGGGTTGCCTCCAGCCTTCACGAAGCGGGGGAAGCATTTAACTTTTAACCCGGACGGCGACTCAGTCAGGGTGTTTCCCGGCTTTCTCCTTCCCCAGCCTGACCTTTCCAAAAGAGCTGCAGGGAGGGGCTTGGCTACTGAGGGCAAAGTTCTACGCGAGTGGTCCTTGACTTTTTTTCCTTTTTAAAAAGTGTTATTTACTTTGTTAGTCCGTTATTATTATTATTATTATTATTTGAGAACGAGTTTGGCTCTGTGTCCAGGCTGGAGTGCAGCAGTGGAGCGATCTCAGCTCACTGCAACCTCGGCCTCCTGGGTTCAAGCGGTTCTCCTGCCTTAGCCTCCCGAGTAGCTGGGATTACAGGTATGTGCCGCCGTGTCCGGCTTATTTTTGTATTTTTAGTAGAGACCAGGTTTTACTATGTTGGCCAGGCTGGTCTTGAACCGGTGGTCTCAAGTGATCTGCCCACCTCGGCCTCCCAAAGTGCTGGAATTACAGGCGTGAGCCACTGCTCCAGGCCGGGTTTTTTCTTTTACAGAGATGTTCACTTCAACCAAGAGTGTATAGGATGTGTCCTTGGGCATGGGAATTGATAATAATTAAGCTTTAATTGGTAACTTCATTCTAAGGGCTTTATGGAAATGAATACCTTTAAGCCAGGCCACACCGTGGCTCTGTGGAAAGGTATTGCTCTTTCCATTTTAAATATGGTAGTGAGATACCAGGTGCATAGTTACTGAAGTAAGAGGTGGAGCTGGAGTTGGAGTCAGGATCAGAGCCTGAATTCATCATTCCTTGGATACATTTTCATTTCGGCAGAGCAACTAGCTGGAATCAGGTGGGGAAAGCAAGTTAGGTCTTGATTGAAAAGACCTTGAGAGAAAGGCTCATGGACTTGGACCTCTGTAGGAATCTTTTAAAAATTTGTCAACATTTTGTTTCGCTTTTTATAAGGATTTTGTATTGTTGTGGAACCATATCATTGCGGAACAATTTGAAATTAGATAAATAGGAGAAAAAAATGTTTTAATTCAACATGTAAAGGTAATAGCTGTCTGACAGACGTGATAGAACTTCCAGTTATCCCCCATTTCTTTCTTTCTTGTAGTCCCAGCTACTTGGGAGGATGAGACAAGAGTCTTGCTCTGTCGCCCAGGCTGGAGTGAGGTGGCACGATCCCAGCTCACTGCAACCTCTGCCTCCCAGGTCCAAGCAATTCTCCTGTCTCATCCTCCCAAGTAGCTGGGACTACAGGCAGCTCCCACCATGCCCAGCTAATTTTTGTATTTTTAGTAGAGACGGGGTTTCACCATATTGGTCAGGCTGTTCTCAAACTCCTGACCTCAGGTGATCCATCTGCCTCAGCCTCCCAAAGTGCTGGGATTACAGGCGTGAGCCAGCGCTCCCGGCCTCCCCCATATCTTCTTAGTCTTTCTAATCATCCTTTTTTAGTCTTTCTTTGTGTCTATTTGTATATTTATTTAGAAACATTTAAAAATTGTTATAATATCTTAATGTGTTTTCTCATATTTCTTTATGGAAATTTTTAAATACTGCTAATACAGAATAAACTAGCAAACTGCCATATTATGTCGTGCTCACTTATTCCCATTGTTATCCTTATGACTATTTCCTGGTAGCTTAAAACTTTTCATTTTTATATCATTTCAAAGCTATAGGAAAGTTGCAAAAATAGTATAAGAAATTCCCATATACTCTTTACCCAGATTTGCAATTGTTTACATTTTTCCTGTTTGCTTTTCCTGTTTCCTGTTTGCTGGTGACCATCAGCCAAATACTACCAGGAACATACCTGTAACCAGAGACTATTGATTGTAGATTTCTGCAGCAAGGAAGCCCACATTCCATGGTGATCATGGAGTGACTTGCTAAGAGGTGTTTAGAAAGGGCATGTTATAGGGTTTCACGTAACATGCTACATAATATTAGACATTATATTAAATGATATTTATTAAATATTAGATGTCTGTTAAAACTAATTGTGCTTATAGTGTTATAATTAGATAGTGCTAGATAACATATTCCATAACATCATATTATCTAATGTGTGGTTCCATTCATTTGAAGTCCTCACAACTATCCTCTATCTCCCCCACCCTTCACCCTGCCCTCAGTTTAAAGCCTAATTATATGCATTGTGTTTAGTCATCACGTATTCTATCTTTAATGTGGAAGGATTTCACAGCCTTTGTCTTTTATGTACAAGGTATTTTTTAAGAGTATAGGCAAGTGATTTGGGAGAAAGACATTCATTGGGATTTTTCTGATATATTTCATGTTTAGGTTTAGATCATGTATAGTTATCGCTTCTGGGCCTTTTGGCTAAGATCAAGTGCAGATTATATATTGTTGGTGGGAATACCACCAAAGTGATAAGGTTTCCTACTTATTGTAACATAACAGGGGCCAAATGATGTTGGTTTGGCCCTTCATTGGTGATCTCTACTTTGTCATTTGGCCAAGATGATGTCTTTCAGATTTATCCACTGTAAAATTACCTTTTTAAAAAAATAATAAAGTTTCTTCTGGGGAGATACATTATTAATGAGCAGTCACTATAAAGGTGAACTTACAGTTCTCTCACATTTATTTATTAGTTTCTCCAATTATAAATATCAATATGGAATATTTGGACTTGGTCCCACAAAATTAATTTTGAAAACCATATTAATATGGACTTGGCCGGGCGCGGTGGCTCAAGCCTGTAATCCCAGCACTGTGGGAGGCCGAGGTGGGTGGATCACGAGGTCAAGAGATCGAGACCATCCTGGTCAACATGGTGAAACCCCATCTCTACTAAAAATACAAAAAATTACCTGGGCATGGTGGCCCATACCTGTAATCCCAGCTACTCAGGAGGCTGAGGCAGGAGAATTGCCTGAACCCAGGAGGCGGAGGTTGCGGTGAGCCGAGATCGCGCCATTGCACTCCAGCCTGGAGTGCAAGAGCGAAACTCCGTCTCAAAAAAAAAAAAAAAAAAAATGTGGACTCGGTCTTGTTAAGTTAAATGACAGGTAGATTAACAATTTTTTTTCCAACTCTATTGAAGTGTATTTTACATATCATAGCATTCACCAGTTTCAGGTATACAACTCAGTGATCTTTAGAAATTTCACAGAGTGTTTTTGCCATCATCATGATTCAGTTTAGACCATTTTCATTCCCCAGTTGGACTCCTTGTGCCCACTTACAGTTAAAACTCATTTTCAGGCTGGGCATGGTGGCTCATGCCTGTAACCTCAGCATTTTGGGAGGCTGAAGTGGGAGGTATAGCTTGAGCTCAGAAGTTTGAGACCAGCCCGGGCAACATAGCAAGACCCCACCTCTTAAAAAATAAAAACTCATTCTCACCTCAAATCTGGAGCAACCACTAACTTATTTTCTCTCTGTATACTGTTACCTATTATGGATATTTCATATAAATGGGATCCTATAATCCATGGGTTTTGTGATTGGCTTCTTTCATTCATCATTTAGCTTGCTTACAAGCTCTGCATGTTGTAGCTCGAGTCAGTACTTCATTCCTTTAAATTTTCAAATAACATTCCATTGTATGGGTACGCCATCATTTGTCTATGCTTTTACCCAGAGGAAGGCATTTTGGTTGTGTGGAGTTTGGGGTTATTATGAATAATGCTGCTGTA
The DNA here is from genome assembly GCF_009761245.1 of Sapajus apella. Classification (NCBI taxonomy): domain Eukaryota; kingdom Metazoa; phylum Chordata; class Mammalia; order Primates; family Cebidae; genus Sapajus; species Sapajus apella. Next base: position 3,613,510 of record NW_022437070.1, on the reverse strand, counting down.
ATCGTTCATGTGCTCATTTACCATACACATCTGTATTGGTGGGTGTCACCCATGGCAACCCTTTCATGTCTTTTTCTGCAGACAGTGGCATGTGTCAGGCAGGATTCCTCCTTCCTTCAAACTGCATCACTCAGGAGTCTGCAAATTCCCCAACATAGGAGAAAAAAATGACCTCATTCAAGGTGAGTGGGGCGTGCCTCTCTTGATGTTAAAATTCCATCTCACTACATATACTGTCATGTGTTTTTCTTTGTCGTGAGAAGACTCAAGGAGAAGATAGGCATTTGGGGAGCTGTTGTGTGCCAGGTGCTTACCTTTATCTCTTTTGTGTTGACTGCATTTGGTTTTTGCTTTTGTTTTGGTTTGATTTTACCATTATTTATTTTATGGAATAGAAAAATTAGTAGGAACGGGCCAGGTGCAGTGGCTTGCACCTGTAATCTCAGCACTTTGGGAGGCTGAGGTGGGCGGATCACCTGAGGTGGGGAGTTCAAGTCCAGGCTGGCCAACATGGAGAAACCCCACCTCTAAAAAAAAAATTAGTAGGAATGAACAGTGCTCCCACTTCATTACCTCCCTTCTCTCAAATTATCCCTTTTTATCTTATGCTGTTTCTCATATACATTCATAACTGTATTTGTATTGATGGTATACATCTAACTGTAAACTGTACTTTTTTTTTTTTTTTTTTTTGGAGATGGAGTTTCGCTCTTGTTACCCAGGCTGGAGTGCAATGGCGCGATCTCGGCTCACCACAACCTCCGCCTCCTGGGTTCAAGCAATTCTTCTGCCTCAGCCTCCTGAGTAGCTGGGACTACAGGCACGTGCCACCATGCCCAGCTAATTTTTTTGTAGTTTTAGTAGAGACGGGGTTTCACCATGTTGACCAGGATGGTCTCGATCTCTTGACCTCGTGATCCACCTGCCTCGGCCTCCCAAAGTGCTGGGATTACAGGCTTGAGCCACCGCGCCCGGCCTTAACTGTACTCTTTATATGTTATATAATCTAACATTTTTATGGTTGCACCATATTACTGTTAAATTGGAATATCTTTTTATTGATAACTACCTCACACACATAGGCAGATTTTTTTCCCACAAAGTAATTTTGAAAACCATATGCCATTTTAGCTCAATTTTGAAAGAGTACTTTTGACATGTACCACACTGGCTGTTTTGTAGATAGAATATTTTAACTTGGCACAGAACAACAGGTTATAACTGCTGCTCCACACAAATGTTGTTGGAGTTTTCACACAGGAAGAGCTAGATTCTGTGTTCTCCATGTCTCAGGCATACTCTGCATGTGTTTTATTTACTGGTCTCTTAGTCATTTATGTAGTAGAAAGCCTTCATTTAAAATGCCCAGTGACACTGAGATTTGCCAGTCACTTGTGTTCTGTTCCTACATTTACTCCTCAGAGCAGCAGAATGAGAAGGTTCCTGGTCTCTTCTTCCTCTTAAACAGGTGAAATATGAGAAACCTGCTCAAGTGTACACAGGCAACCAAGGGATAGGAGCATTAGCCATTTGGCTCAAGTGAAAGAGGATTCTCCATTGAACCTGTGCCCTGTGGTGTGGGTGTCTGGAGTGCCCTTTGAGCGATGGTGTCCCTAGGTGGCGCTGCTCCTCCCTGTCCCTACTTGATGTGACCTCTTGTCACATGTCACTCTGACATGGCATCTACTCCAGACACTGAACGAAGTACACCGATTACCATAGTTGTTACAGAAAATCTTTAAATCCCTTATGGCAAAAGATGCCTCACACAATGTTACCAGAAGAAATAACAACCTGGGGCAATAATGTTTCCCACGTGGATACCTAAAGATGATAAAATCGAAAGTCAAAATCTTGTACACAGAATCAAGGAAAAACTCTAAACAGGTAGGAACAAAGGACACTAAAAGTCCAGTGTGCCAATGTAAAAGGAGAAATAGAAATGGCCAATAGCCTTGAAAAGTGATGGTTTTCATCTATAATCAAGTAAGTGAGAATAATAGAATGTTCCTTAATCAGATTACCAAGACTGTGGGAATATTTATAGCATGCTCTTGGCCATCATGAAGAGAACCAAAGTACTTGTATTCTATTGAAAGATTATGGAGGTAGGTAAAAAACTGGGAAGAAAGCTTGCAGTTATATGATCACAGTTCTAAATGTGCTTATTTTTTGATGTTTTAATTTTCATTTGAAATTATAACTTTAAACAATGAGAGAGGAGAGTAAGATGTTCTTACATCTTACTATGTCATTACTTAAAAATGATGCTCTTTATAGGATTGATAATGAAAATATGTAAAATTAAATTTTCTTTACTGTAGCTAAAAGTAGATCATCAGTTCTCTGGAACACTATGCAGCCATGAAATAGATAATACTAGTAACAACAGTAAAAATAATTCCACCTAATGTTCATTAAACACTTAGTCAATGGCGCAGATGCTTCCAAATGCTGTATATTTCCTTGTTTAATTCTTTAAACACTGTGCCATGTAAGAACTATTACTTAGAAAGGAAACTAATTCCTGTAGGCAAACATGTTTAGGGCCACACAGCTAGGAAGGGGCGGACCCTTAGGATGTGCAGTGTTGCATTCTGGCTTCTGATCAGGACAGTGAGGGCTGCAATTAACATGTGGTTTGTACTTTGAGAGTAGAGGACATACTATATAGCTATACCACACAGCTGTCCATGCAGGTACTGTGGAGCAGGTTCACTCTGCACTGATTACCAACTTGGGTGAGTCCTGTGAGACAGAACACGATCTCACTCAACTAATTATATGAAGCAGATTTGTTATCTACAGATCGGCAGCAAGGGAACACAGAAGTGTAGGATACATTGTGAGGTGGCCACCAAGGCTGAGGAAAACTTCCTGGGATGGACAAAATCTAGACCCCACTTCCACCAGAGCAGAGGTACCCCAGAAGGCAGCCTTCCCCTTATATACCTTAGGGGCAACATGACTTACTGGGCACTTTCTCCCTAACTCAAGACGTTACCTTCCTTAGGAAGGACAGGAACATTGCATTGCTAGTAGGTTCTGTGTTTATGCTTCAGAACTATAAGCAAGAAAGAATGATTCAAGGCCACCCTGAAAATTATCCCACAATTACCTAAAACTCGTTAGTTTAGCAAATACTAAAGAAAAGTGATAGCATCCAGGGTTTGAACATGAGAGAGGAGGACAATGGGCCTTACTCAACAAGGTTGGGACTGAATTGTTTAATGTTTCTGGGGAAGTTGGCAAAATTTGTTGAACCTATGTATAGGTAGCCCAGGATACAGCTTGTGGAGTCCTAGAGGGTTACATACACAAGTAGACTCAGTGAGAGCACAAAGTAAATGTATGGGACTTCATTACTGCACTTCTGGTGGAGTTCAGGAAAATCAGTGTGTGCCATTGTCAGGATATAGGCAGAATGAGTGGGAATTCTATAAGCTGACCTACATCTCTCAATATGGAGAACAACTTTCCACTTATCTCCTTCACCAGCTCAATGCCGCTCCTTCCCCGGTAGTCTTTGGTCATAAGATTGAGGTTATGTCTTCTTGATATTGTAGGAGGCAGTGACCTTCAAGGACGTAGCTGTGTTCTTCACTGAGGAGGAGCTGGGGCTGCTGGACCTTGCCCAGAGGAAGCTGTACCGAGATGTGATGCTGGAGAACTTCAGGAACCTGCTGTCAGTGGGTGAGTACAGAATGACAGGCCCCAGGAGTGGCTTTGTACCTTAGAGTGCTCAAGTTTGAGTGTGCATTGGGGACCTACATTTCCAGTAAATTTTGCCTAAATATTACCCAGAATGTGTTGGGAGTCAGCACATGACTTTACCTATTCACAGGGCATCAACCATTCCACCAAGATGTTTTCCACTTCCTAAGGGAAGAAAAGTTTTGGATGATGGAGACAGCAACCCAAAGAGAAGGAAATTCAGGTGAGAACTAAGCCTCTGTGCATCCTTCTACATGACTCTCCCACCTGTTGTGCTTCTGTCTGTGCCCATTTGCATTGCTCTGATGTAAATGACCACATCTCTTTTCTGGATTATTACAACTGCCTTCCAGCTGGTGGCCCTGTTCCCACCCTTCCCACCCTAATATCTGTTCATATGGCAGCCAAAGCGATCCTTAGGAAATGGAAGTCAGATCATCATTCCTCTCCTCAAAAGTTTTTATGGCTTCTTATTTTTATTATTGTTACAACCTCTTTAAGTGCATCTTAGAGACCTATGTGGTCTGCTCTTCATCCTGTTCTGCCTCTCTGACTACATATGTCCTTTCCCTCTTTCTCCATCATTTCCAGCGACATTTCTTCCTTGCTGTTTCTCTGTTCTGCCAAGGGCACTGTATTGCCTGTTGTGGTAACCAATGTCCACAAACTTAGTGGACTGAACAAAAATATTTATTAACTCTCTGTTCTTTAGGCCTGAAGTCTGATACATCTCATTGGGCAAAAAGCAAAGTGGCCCTAAAGCTTCGTTCCTGTCTAGACGTTCTTGGAGGGAAAGCTTCACTTTGGTTTACCAGTGTCTAGGCACTGCCCACACTCCCTGGCCCTTGTTTCACTTCTTCATCTTCAAAGGCAGCTACTTTGTATCTCTGACTATTCTTCCATAATATCATTCCCTCTGCCACTCTTCTTAAGCCTTTGTCTTCTACTTTTCGGGTCCCTTGTGATTGTATTGGTCACTCCTGCATAATCCAGGAAGATCTTCCTACCTTTTGCTTAGGTGACTAGTGACCTTAATGGCATCTGCCGTTTTAATCCCCCTTGCTGTATAACATAATAGGAAGGCTGACTGTATATTGCAGAACAGTTTTTTTGGCCTGCTGTTTGCTGCTTATCCAATTCTGACTTTCTTAGGTTCCTTTGACATGATTGGTTTTAGGTGTGTACAGTTGACCCACGTCCCATGGAAATTTCTAACCATTGTTTTTATGAACACACTGAGTAAGATGCCTTCCCTGAGACTTACCCTGGAGCTTTTCTTAGAGAGCATATTTATATCTGGGCAGAAATTCCTTGTGAATGAGGATTTCCAGCTACATTTCCTTTGAAAGATTTATACCCACCTGCAGCCCATTTGCTTTTTCCAAAGTCAGTATGCACTTGACTGCCCCCAGGTTTCACTTTCTTCCTACTAGAAGGGGAAGAATGAGGGTGAGGGGACACAAGTCACAGAGCTGAACATTTACTCTATTTCTGGTCCTCTTTCTTCATAAATGTGGTGTATATTTCTGCATCTTTATGTCATACAAAAGCTACTTTGCATCACATACACTAATGTGGTGTATGCAGAAGTATACACCACATTCTTCCATAATCTCATGGATTATGTCAAACATATTAAAGGATATATATTTTACACAATTTTTTCTTGATTTTTATAGAGATTTAGTGCTGTACTTTGAACTGGTAAACTTTCTGACCTGGTAGGAATTGGGAAACTGCCCTCTCAAACCGAAAACATCCTGAAGATTCTCCGTTCTCTTTAAGGCCTCTTATTTATTAAGTCACAATGTATTAAATATATCCATGTACCACTGTGTTCCAATAGGTATACACTTAATCTATTAATCAACCTTTGCAACTTAACTTTCCATTGGAAAAATTTACTTAATTCGGGACTTGGTATTATCCTGACACATTGTTGAATGTTTTGTGTGCATGAGACATAGTAAGAAGCACATCTTTCAATATAATCAAGACAAACGTTTTTCAGGCCTATTGATGTGTATGAATGACTCTAGTAGGCACTTTATGTAAGGACCACTTTCCTGCTTGTCATGATGCTGTGATAATTTACATTCTAGTTTTTTGTAAATGTTTATTGTAGAGTTTAAATGTATTTCATAGCTTGCTAATGTATAGTCTTCAATATAAAAAAGTTATAAAGTAACTATTTATCTGCATCATAGGCTTTCTTTTCATTCCAAGTGATTCTTTACATCTTTGATTGTCTGCTCAGGAGCATCCCCCTTTGAAGACCCCTGGAAGGACAGCCTTTCAGATTCCCCTCAAAACTGCAGCTGTCTGTCCCTGTATTCTTTCAGATAACCAAGTTACTGTCCATATCAAAATAGAAAAATAAGATTAAGTATTTTATACATGCTGTGCAAAATTCTTGTTCAGGAACACTTTGAAAGTGTACATACAAACACTACGAGGTGTTTGATGTTTAACATTGTGAAGAGTTCAACCAACTACAAAATTTACTGAGATTTTATAGAGAACTGCTCTCACTTCACACCAAATTTGGGAGGTTTTCAAAACTACCTTCACATTCAGTAATTTTCTAAACTCTCAGAGCTCACTGAATACTTTTATTCTCAGAGTGACTGATTTTTACAGTGAAGAGATATATATTATACTTAGAGAAAAACCAAGTAAGACAGAGTCCAGATGAGAAGAACCAAATGGGGACCTTCTATTGTATTCTCCTGGTAGAGTAGGATGTGTCACATTCCCAGGATTAAAGTATGTCTTAGACTCAAAGTAACTGCCAGTCACAGAAACTCACCTGACTGCTGGGATCCAGAGTAATTATTAGGTCTCCATTATGGAACCATTATTGGTTCATTAATTTCTAGGTGATTAATCAGTCTCCCGGTCCACTAATTCTTTGTGACCTAAAACTCCACCTTAAATCACATTGATGTTATTTCTGACATGGAAAGGAGCATCTCTTACCCTCAATCCCCAAAGAATCTGCCAGCCACAACTGCAAATTATATTGTTTCACTATGCAGAGTGATCCAGTGTTTGCCCTCAAGGCATCCAGGACACTCTCCTTAGGTATGACACTTCAGGATCCTAGAGATTAGCTCTCAGATGCTGAGGACAAAGTCCCAACCTCTTTTTAGTTAGGTTAATTTTTTTTTTTTTTTTTTTGGCCGGGCATGGTGGCTCACGCCTATAATCCCAGCACTTTGGGAGGCCGAGGTGGGTGAATCACGAGGTCAAGAGATCAAGACCATCCTGGTCAACATGGTGAAACCACGTCTCTACTAAAAATACAAAAATTAGCTGGGCATGGTGGCACACTCCTGTAGTCCCAGCTACTCAGGAAGCTGAGGCAGAATTGCTTGAACCCAGGTGGCAGGTGGCGGAGGTTGCGGTGAGCCGAGATCGAGCCATTGCACTCCAGCTTAGGTAACAAGAGCGAAACTCTGTCTCAAAAAAAAAAAAAAAAACCTCTGCCTTCTAGGTTTAAGCAATTCTCTTGCCTTAGCCTCCTAAGTAGCTAGAACTATAGGCATGTGCCATCAGGCCTGGCTGATTTTTTTGTATTTTTAGCAGAGATGGGATTTCAAGGCCAGGTTGGTCTTGAACTCCTGACCTCAAGTGTTCTGCCCTCATTGCCCTCCCAAAGTGTTGGGATTACAGGCGTGAGTCACTGTACCCAGCTTTTTTTTTTTTGAGACAGGGTCTCACTCTGTCACCCAAGGCTCACTGCAACTTTCACCTCCCAGGCTCAAGCAATCCTCCTACCTCAGCCTCCCTAGTAGCTGGGACTACAGGAGTGCGGCACTACGCCCAGCTAATTTTTTATTTTTAGGAGGTATGGGGTTTCGCTATATTGCCCAGGCTGGCCTTGAACTCCTGGACTCAAGTGATCAATCCCACAGTGCTGGGACTACAGGGTTGAGCCACCACACTTGGCCTAGGTTAACTTCTTTATAAGGATATACAGCATAAAGACAAATATAGAAAGTATTGATTATGTTATTGCTTTTCCTTAAAGTTCCTTCATATTTCATTATGTACATACATTTTTAGTTTCGTAATTTATAATGCAAGATTTTAGACTGACTAGGAAACTCATTAGAAATAGTAATAAGTTGGGTGGGTACGGTCGTTCTCGCCTGTAATGCCAGCACTTTGGGAGGCCGGGGCGGGTGGATATCACCTGAGGTCAGGAGTCAGGAGTTTGAGACCAGACTGGCCAACATGATGAAACATTGTCTCTACTAAAAACACAAAAATTAGCCATGTGTAGTGTTGCACACCTGTAATCTCAGCTACTCGGGAGGCTGAGGTGGGATAATCACTTAAACGCAGGATGCAGTGAGCCAAGATTGCACCATTGCACTCCAGCCTGGGTGACAGAGTTAGACTCTGTCTCAAAAAAAAAAAAAAAAAGAAAAGAAAAGAAATAGTAGCAAGTTAAATGTATGTATCATATTTTTTTTTTTTTGAGAAGGAGTTTCACTCTTGCTACCCAGGCTGGAGTGCAATGGTGCGATCTCGGCTCACCACAACCTCCGCCTCCTGGGTTCAGGCAATTCTCCTGCCTCAACCTCCTGAGTAGCTGGGATTACAGGCATGCGCCACCATGCCCAGCTAATGTTTTTTGTATTTTTAGTAGAGAAGGGGTTTCACCATGTTGACCAGGATGGTCTCGATCTCTTGACCTCGTGATCCACCCGCCTCGGCCTCCCAAAGTGCTGGGATTACAGGCTTGAGCCACCGCGCCCCGCCAAATGTATGTATCATATTTTTAAATGAAGTCTATTATTGAGACATGATGTCATTCTGAATTGGCCTCATACAAACCAGAAATCAGGGTGTACTTGGAAAACACAAACTGAACATTCTCTGTATTCATTAAAGTTTAATGTCATGTCCTAACTGTGAAACCTTGAAAGCACTGAATAAAGTCTTTACCTGTACACATCTCTTAAATCTGTGTCCTTATAGGAGGCAAGATCCAAACTGAGTTGGAGTCTGTTCCAGAAGCAGGAACACATGAGGAGTGGTCCTGCCAGCAAATCTGGGAACAAACTACAAATGACTTAACCAGGTCTCAGGACTATATCATAAATAACTCTCAATTCTTTGAACATGGTGATTTCCCCTCCCGGGTTGAAGCAGGACTGCGCATAATTCACACAGGACAGAAACCTTCCCAGGGTGGGAAGTTTAAACCGTCCTTCAGTGATGTCTCCGTCTTTGATCTTCCTCAGCAATTACACACAGGACAGAAGTCTCATACATGTGATGAGTGTGGAAGAAGCTTCTGTTACATCTCAGTTCTTCATATTCATCAGAGAGTCCACACTGGAGAGAAACCATTCAAATGTGAGCAGTGTGGGAAAGGTTTCAGTCGTAGATCAGCACTTAATGTTCATCATAAATTACACACAGGCGAGAAACCTTATATTTGTGAGGAATGTGGAAAGGCCTTCATTCACGATTCCAAGCTTAAGGAACATAAGAGAATCCATACTGGGGAGAAGCCATTCAAATGTGATGTATGTGGTAAGAGCTTCCATTTTAAGTCAAGACTTAAGAGCCATTCTATGGTTCACACAGGAGAAAAACCATTTAGGTGTGATACATGTGATAAGAGCTTTCATCAGAGATCAGCACTTAATAGGCATTGCATGGTCCACACAAGAGAGAAACCATACAAATGTGAGCAGTGTGGAAAAGGCTTCATTGGTAGGCTAGATTTTTATAAGCATCAGGTGGTCCACACAGGAGAGAAACCATATAATTGTAAAGAATGTGGGAAGAGCTTCAGATGGTCCTCACGCCTTTTGAACCATCAGCGAGTCCACAGTGGAGAAAAACCCTTCAAATGTGAAGAATGTGGGAAGGAATTTTATACAAATTCACAACTGTCCTCCCATCAGAGAGCCCACAATGGAGAAAAGCCATATAAATGTGAGGAGTGTGGGAAGGGCTACATTAGTAGGTTTAATCTTGACTTGCACAAGAGGATCCACACAGGAGAGAGACCTTATAATTGTAAGGAATGTGGGAAGAGCTTTAGCCGGGCCTCAAGTATTTTGAATCATAAGAGACTCCACTGCCGTAAAAAACCATTCAAATGTGAGGACTGTGGAAAGAGACTTGTACACAGGACATACCATAAAGACCAACAGAGAGACCACGGTGGGGAAAACCCATCCAAATGTGAGGACTGTGGGAAACGCTACAAGAGACGCTTGAATCTGGATATACTTTTATCATTATTTTTAAATGACACATAATTGTTAATATTTATGGGGTACGGTGTGTTATTTTAATATGTGCATATAATTTATGATGAAATCAGTGTAATTGTTATATCTGTCACCTCAAACATTTACCATTTCTTCATTGGAAAATTCAAAGTCCATTTGAGAGGAATTGGTAGACAGCAAGGGAAGGGTCTGTGGAGAGCCCCTGCCGCACGGGTCAGTGCCTCATCCCCACATAACATAAAAAGCAGCCTGGGGAAGAAAATCAGGCTACAGGCACTGGTAAGGAAACCAGCACAGGGGCTTGTGACTGGAGACATGCCCATGGCTGCACAGATAGAAGAACCTCTAGCCCACTCAGGTAAAAACTTGCACAAACCTCCGGCTCACTCAGTTAAGGGAACAAACCCTGACACAAAAATGCCTTTGTCCTTTGTATAATCGTCAGGCTCCCAGAAAAGTTTCTTCTTTTGTGGGCATGAATACAGTGGGCTTGAATACAGTAGGCTTCAGTAGGTTCGGGTTGGCACTTTCCTTTGTGGAGAAGGAAAAGCCCAGCCTCTATAAAAACATCACTTCAGCTCCTGATTGGTCTCGGGCCAGGGTCCAGGACCAAGCTGAGTCATGCTTTCTCCAAGACAGCCCACAGACTAGGCACATTCCTTCCCTTGCCCAGTCCATAAAAACCTCAGACCCCAGCCTCATAGTGGGCAACTTATTTGGGTCCCCATCTCCACTGTGGAGATTAAACTTTCACTTCAATTTCACCGTTGCTTCTGTGCTTCTTAATCATCATGGACGTAAGATTAAGACTCCGGGTGATACCTCACAAGAGAGACTGCTGCAGTGTGGTGCATTTGTGAGATTACAACACATTTTTAGCAATTTGTAAATAATCAAATGTTGACGATAGTCACCTTTAGTGCTGCGGAACAGTAAAACATTCTTCCTGTCTACCTCTACTTTTGTATCTTTTAGCCAACCTTTGGCCATCTCACCCATCTCCTACACGTCCTTGCCTCTACACTCACTGTTCTACTCTCTACTATGAAATTAGCTTTTTTCGTTTCCACATATGAGTGAGGACAGTCAGTATTTCTCTTTCTTTGCCTGGCTTGTATTACTTAACAATGTCCTGCAAAACTCATCCATGTTACCACAGATTACAAAATTTTGTTTCCTTGTTATGTCTAAAGAGGATTCCATTGTGTATATATGCCACCTTTTCTTCATTGATGTGTTGATGGACATTTAGTTGGATTCCTTATCTTGGCTATTGTGAGTAGTACTGCAATGAACAGAATGCAGATATCTCCTTGACATACTGACCTCCTTTCCTTTGGATATGCCCAGTAGTGGGATTGCTGCATCACTTGAATCTTATGCCTCAGAAGCTCCCCATAGGAAAGAAACTATGCGAGTGCGGAGGGTGGTGGTATGTGCTTCATTCAGGCCTCAAGTCTTCAACTTCAGAGTGTCCACATTGAAGAGAAATGTGAGTAATGTGTGTAACAAAGTCTTTGCTCAGTTTTCACGACTACACTCTCACCTAAGCATTCACAAAGGGGAGAAACGTTAAAATATGAGGCACATAGCAGGCAATTCCCTTTGAGTTCATATATTGTAACAGAATCCATGATGATGATACATTTCATCCAGTCCTGTAGGAGAAAAAAAAGTGTTTAGGTTAAAGCTTGTTTCAGCCATAGTTCAGCATACCCCCGTGGTCCTGGGACTGTCATAGTGGAGAACCCTTGCAAATTGTGCAGTAGGCTTCAAACAAAAGTTTGACAGTTACAGTTATTCAGGAAACAGGCCTTAGAATAAGAGTTTGTTCATGCATTTATAAAACTTGAATCATGAACATACCAAAGTTGATTACCACTAGAATTGTCAGCTACATGTGTTTTCTGCTGCATCTTCACAACTTTAACACTATCACTTTGTGTTCACTATGTGTTAAATGAATCAAAAGGAACAAACATGTTTTTAATTGTATCTAAGAGAGGAAATCTACAAATGTTAATTCAGGGACACCTTAGTTGAAATGCAGAGTACTGCAGTTCATAGCATTATTTTATTTATTTATTTGTTCGTTTTTGAGACAGAGTCTTGCTGACTGATTGGAGTGCAGTGGCACTATCTCGGCTCACTGCAACCTCTGCCTTCCAGGTTCAAGTGATTCTCTTGCCTCAGCCTCCCAAGTAGCTGAGACTACGTGCCACCATGCCTGGCTAATTTTTCTATTTTTAGTAGAGACCAGGTTTCACCATATTGGCCAGGCTGGTCTCAAACTCCTGACCTTGTGATCTACCCTCCTCAGCCTCTCAAAGTGCTGGGATTACAGGCGTGAGCCACCACACCTGGCCTACAGCATTATTTTGATAATATCTGTTCCCAATTGGTTCCTGCCTTCCCCTCCTCCTCTATCCTGAAGTTGTATTCCTAACATTTGTGGCTTTCTGTAGTGTTCCATTGGTTGAATACAATATAAATTCAACAATAATTTGTAATTTTTCTCATACCAAAGGCTGAAAACATTGTAATAAATTCAGTAAAACCTCTTAATTCAAATGTTTAATACCATAAACGTCTTTTCCAATTATAATCACAAAAGCTGAAATTCAATCACGTCATGAAAAATGGAAAATTCCTAAGTATGTGGAAACTAAACACACTCTTAAATAAATAACGTCAAAGTAAATCAGAAGTGAAATTAGGAATGCCTGGAGACAACTGAAAATGGAAACAATGGCCAAACTTACAGAATGAGGCAAAAGCAGTGGTAGGAGGGAAACTTATACCTGTAAATGCTTTAAAAAGAAGGAAAGATCTGACATCCACAACATAAGTTTATTTTCATGAACTAGAAAAAGAGAAGGAATCTTACAAAAAGTGAGTAGGAGGGAAATAAGAAAGAAAAAAGATCTGACATCCACAACCTAAGTTTATTTTCATGAACTAGAAGAAGAGAAAGAATCTTACAGAAAGTAAGAGGGAAATATTAAAGTATAATAAATAAAAAAAAGAAGTAGAAAACAAAGAAAATCAACCAAACCAAGAGGTGGTTATTCTGAAAGACTAACAAAATTGTGAAAACGTTAGCAGAACTGACTAAAAAATAAAGACCCAAGTAACTAAAATCAGAAACAAAAGTGGGGACATTATTACCAATGTTTATAGCAGTGAGCCACAGCACCTGGCTTGATTTTTGTATCATGTAAGTAAGGGGACCAGTTTCAATCTTCTGCATATGGCTAGCCAGTTATCTCAGCAGCACATATTGAATAGGGAGCCCTTTCCCTATTGTTTGTTTTTGTCACTATCATCAATGATATGGTTTGGCTGTGTCCCCACCCAAATCTCAACTTGAATTGTATTTCCCAGAATTCCCATGTGTTGTGGGAGAGACCGCATAGAAAGTCAGAATTATTAATTAAAAGGGAAGCAGAACTAAGAATTTTAAAAATTCACAGCCTATCTACTTTGGAAAATTTAGGAAACCTGTTCTGCATAAAACAAGGGTAGAGATAAGCAACCAATTTATGAGATTACTTTGGATTGGTTATGTCAGCTGAAGCCAGGACCTGTTGTCCAAGACACATTGGGGAAGAATGACCCCAAAGTCATCTCAGAGATCATAGAGGCTGCCCCTGCCGTCACAGACCCAGAGAGCAAGGACCTGGGGAACAGAAGGGACTTTTGATGCCAAGTGCCCCTAACCTCTTGGGCTCAGTTCCCTGCATGCTATGATTTTGTCAATACATTTTATCTTTTGGGAAGGCAGAGTAGATCAAGGATACAGCTATAACTGGCATATGAATAGTGATCACTCAACTTTCAGAGAGTGGGTGTTGACATCATAAGGTCTGCACATTCACCTTATTTTTGTGTCTAAACAAAATTATGAAGTTTTTAGTTTAGAAAAATAGATAAAAAACAGTAGACTACATTTTTTTAAAAGAAGAATATTGGTTTATAGGCCAATGTATCTTTATAGGGAGAAAAAATCAGGTTACCTTCAAAAGAGCAGGTTTTTAGATGAATTGTTTTCTAATTTAGCTTTATATTATAATTTTTTTCAACCAACCAATGGCAGTTTTCAAATTGCTAACTATAATAAATTATATTTTACCAAGAAATAGAAAGAAACTTAAAAAAAAATTTTTTTAATGAGGTATCTGTTGCCCGGGCTGGAGTGCAGTGGCGGCATCATAGATCACTGCAGCCTCAATCAAACTCCTGGGCTCCAGTGATCTTCCCACCTCAGCCTCCTGAGTACTTGGGACTACAAGACAAGGCCACCACGCCTGATCATTTAAAAAAATTTTATAGAGATGAAGTCTCCCCCTAATTACCCTGGCTGGTCTCGAATTCCTGGGCTCAAGGGAATGTCCTGCCTGGCCTCCCAAAGGGCTGGCATGACAGGTGTGAGCCACTGCACTCAGCCAGGAAGAAACTCTTAATAAAACATGCTCCCTCACCTGTAGAATCCTCCCGTTTTAGTGCATTTACAATCTCAATGTAAGATTGATACTAATGACTAACTCTTCATCAGTCATTATTGCTCTGAGGTACTGAGCAATTCACTACATTAGCTGAAATCTGATGTTTCTGCATCTAAAGGAGAAATATGAATACCATAAAAACTTTATGGGAAGACAGCTATTCCATGAGGACACCGCTTCTTCACTGGTAGTTGTGACCTTAAATGGGGGTGGCTTTTCCAGCCAAATCAGTGGTTCCAACAACCCCTGGAGTAGGGGCTGGTGTCTTCCTGCTCCTCATGGCTCATTGCTCCTGCCAAACCATTCTACCTGGCTTTTTTTTTTTTTTTTTCCTTTCCGGATACGGAGTCTTGGATTGTCGCCCAGGCTGGAGGGCAGTGGCGCGATCTTGGCCCACTGCAGCCTCCGCTTCTCAGGTTCAAACGATTTTCTTTGCTTCAGCCTTCCAAGCAGCTGGGATTACAGGCGCCAGCCACCACGCCCGGCTAATTTTTATTTTGTATTTTTAGTAGAGACGGGGTTTCACTATGTTGGCCAGTTTGGTCTTGAACTCCTGACCTCATCATCCGCCCGCCTCGGTCTCCCAAAGTGCTGGGATTACAGGCGTGAGCCACCGCGCCCGGCCCTGGCTCTTTCTTTAAACTCTTAGTTTTAACCTCCCATTGTCAGGTTATCCTACTCCTTGAAGATTGTATCCCCTCGTTTGTTCTCTTCCCAGTAACACTCCTGTCATCGTGGGAGGCAAAGCCGTCTATCCAGTATTTTCGCTCAAAGACTCAGGGAGAGAGGACGACTCACAGGGTCACAGGCCACATTCCCCACCAGGCGCTCAGAGATCATACGTTCCCGGTGGCCATTGCGGTGTGTGTAGTCAAGGACCACCGCGGAGTTCAACGCTTCTCCCTGAAGGGTGAGATTATAGACATTTTCCTTTCGCAATTGAGGAAGTGGAGTCTAGACACACTGTGTCGCGGGCAAGGAGGCTCAAGCGGGTGGACCAGTAAATTCTAGGACGTGTAGTCCATCAACTCCATGGAGTGGCGGACCCTTTGGCTCAAGCCGTTGAACCGGGGAATTCTGGGAAATGGAGTCCGGACGCTCTGTGGAAGTGCGAGCACTTCCGGTCTGTGAGCGTGTGGTGGCTACTTTACTTAACCACGTAGTTTGAGCCGTTTCTGCGTCTGGCTGATACTTCCGGACTTGTCACCTTTGCTTGGGGTTCCAACGACCCAATGATCGATGATCCAAGCAAGGGAAAAGGAGCCTTGGCGGAGAGCGGAGGTTTGAAGGGGCGGGGAATGGGGTTTTGTTCCCGTCCACGGAGCTTTCTGGCATGGGAGGGGGCTGTGCTCGCGTCCCGGGGGGTGGAATTGGCGGGGTCCTCTGTGTCCTGCTCTGAGCGTTTCCAGGACTTTGACCTCTCAGCCTGCCTCCCTCCACCCTACGTGTGCGACCTCTTTCTTGCCGTGTGACGAGTGTTACACAATGTCCTTATTCCTTCCATTGCTGTTTTTTGTAATGGGGACATTAGAACCATCCTAGTAGAATCGTTTTGGGGAACTGAAAGAGGTAACGCAAATGAGAACCTTAAAGCAATCCCTGCCACTTGGTGACTAGTGGTCTTTTGTTAACTTCTCCGAAGGGGTCAGGTCCCCGGGTGGGGTCATAGCTCCAGCTGCAGGGGCCCTGTTCCTTCTCATTCTTGCAGGACGCTGGATGATCCCGGGACGCCTTGTGACCTCATTTTAGGAAAGCGAGAGTTGAGTCCGCCTTCCAGGAAGGAAGGGGAGCATTAAACATTTGTGAGGGACTCGAGATGCCGTCAGTGTGTTTCACAGCTTTTGCCTTCCCCAGCCTGACTTTTCCAATAGAGTCACAGGGAAGGGACTTCTTGGCTACTGAGGGCAAATCTCTTTGTGAGTGGTCCTTGGCTTTTTTCTTTTATATTTTACCTCAACCGAGAGTGTGTAGGTGTGTCCTCGGGCATGGGTGTTGATAATCATTAAGCCTTAATCAGTAACTTCATTCTAAGTGCTTTATACAAATAAATTTAGGCCACACCGTGGCTCTGTGAAGTATTGCTTTTCTCTGTTTTAAAGATGAGAGTGAGACACAGGGTGCGTAGCATCCAACTAGTGAGAAGTGGAGCTGGGGTTGGAAGCTAGGCAGTCCAGGTCAGAGCCTGAGCTGATCATCTCTTTTCTACATTCTCCTTGAGGCAAAGGAACTAGCTAGACTCAGGTGGGGAAAACAAGTTACGACATGACTGAAGGGACCTTGAGAGTAAGGCTCATGGGCTTGGACTTCTAGGAATTAAAAAAATTTTCTCAACTATTTTGTTTCACTTTTTACAAGTATTTTATATTGTTGTGGAATTATGTCATTGTGGAGCAGTCTGAAACGAGAGAAATAGGAGCAGAAAAAGTGTTTTAATTACCCATGAATCCAAGATGTAAAGATATATCCTGTTCCAGGTTATATGCCTCAAGGGCAACATGACTTACTGGGCAGTTCCTCCCTAACTCAAGATATTATCTTTTATGGATTGGACTAGAACCAGTGCTAAGCTTCTGATTGTTTTTTTAGTCTGTATTTGTGTCTATTTGTATATTTGTTTATAAACATTTAAATAAAATTGTTATATTTTAATGTGTTTTCCCATATGTCTTTAACCGTAGAAAATTTTAAATACTGCTAACAGAAAATAAACTAGTGAGGTCGGGTGCGGTGGCTTATGCCTATAATCCCAGCACTTTGGGAGGCCAAGACAGGTGGATCAGTTGAGATCAGGAGTTTGAGACCAGCCTGGCCAACATGGTGAAACGCCGTCTCTACTAAAAATGTAAAAATTAGCCAGGCATGGTGGCACATGCCTGTAGCCCCAGCTACTCTGGAGGCTGAGGAAGGAGAATTGCTTAAACCTGGGAGGTGGAGGTTGCAGTGAGCTGAGATCACGCCACTGCACTCCAGCCTGAGCAACAGACTGAGATTTAAAAAAAAAAAAAAGAAACTAGTGAACTGCTGTATTATATAATGCTCAGTTGTATTATTCCCGTTATTATCCTTATGACTATTTCCTGATATTTAAAATATTTTCATTTTTAAATGATTTAAAAGCTATAGAAAAGTTGCAAAAATAGTATAAGGAATTCAAATATACTCTATCCAAATTTGCCAGTTGTTTACATTTTTCCTGGTTTCTTTGTTGATGACCATCAGCCAAATACCACCAGGAACATAACTAACCGAAGACAGCTGGTTATAGCTTTCTGCAGCAAGGAAGTCCACATACATGGTAAATGTGGGGTGTTTTGGTAAGAGGCATTTAGGAAGGGGTGGTATAGGGTTTCAAATAACATGCTAGATAATAACAGATATTAAAAATATTGTTATCTATTGCATATCAGATCTGTTAAAAGACTGCTAGTCGTTGTTGTGTTACTCATTAGATAGTATCGGATAGCATATTACTTAACATCCTGTTATCTAATCTACATTTACATTTTTAATTTGTTTATTTTTTCATTTAAATTCCTATGCCAGGCACAGTGGCTCATGCCTGTAATCCCAGCATTTTGGGAGGCCAAGGCGGGTGGATCACCTGAGGTCAGGAGTTCAAAACCAGCCTGGCCAACATGGTGAAACCATGTCTCTACTAAAAATGTAAAAATCAGCCAGGTGTGTTAGCACATGCCTGTAATCCCAACTACTTGGTAGGCTGAGGCAAGAGAATATCTTGAACCTGAGAGGTGGATGTTACAGTGAGCCAAGATCACACCACTGCACTCCAGTCTGGGTGACACAGCGAGACTCCGTCTCAAAAAATAAAGTCCTTATGACTGTCCCCTGTCCCACCCTTCACTTGCAACACCATTCAAAGTCCAGTTTATGCCTTGTGTTTAGTTGTCACATTCCATAGTTTCTTTAGTCTGGAGAGATTCCAGAGACTATCTTTTATAAACATGGTGGGGTTTTTTTTGTTTGTTTGTTTTTTGTTTTTGTTTTTTTGCTTTGGAGTCTTGCTCTGTCACCAGTCTGGAGTGCAGTGGCGTGATTTTGGCTCACTGAAACCTCCTCATGGGTTCAAGCAATTCTCCAGCCTTAGCCTCCCAAATAGCTGGGACTACAGGTACGTGCCACCACACCCAACTAATTTTTATATTTTTAGAAAAGATAGGGTTTCCCCATGTTAGCCAGACTGTCTTGAACCCGTGGTCTCAAGTGATTCAAAGTGCTTTGGTCTCCCAAAGTGCTGGGATTACAGGCGTGAGCTACCACGACCAGCCAGTGTTTATTTTTTAAATAGTCAAGTTATTTTGGAGAAAGATTTCATTGATACATTTCATGTTTAGTTTCAGATTATGTATTGTTGGTGAGAATATCAGACAAGTGATGAGGTTTCCTCTTTATTGCAGCATAACAAGGTTCACATGATGTTGGTTTGTCTGTTCGCTGGCGATTTCCACTATGTTCACTTGGCCAAGATGATGTCTTTCAGATTTGTCCACTATAAAGTTACCTTTTGGTTTTTTTAAACAAAGTTTTTTATTGGAAGATACTTTATTGGTGAACATTCTACTAAAGATGAGCTTCTAGTTCTCTTCATTTATTCATTTGCTTGTTCAACTCTAAGTATTCCAACAATATGGGCTCAGAATTCATTCTTATTAAAGTAAATGACATGTGGATTAACAATTATTTTTTTCAACTCTATTGAGTTATATTTAACTTATGATAGCATTCACTCATCTCAGGAGTACGGTGCTCTTTAAGAACTTTGTAAAGTGGAGTAACCATCATCATAATTCAGTTTAGTTATTTTTCACCCCCAGTTGGACTCTTCATGCCCATTTAATTATAAATGAGTCCAACCCCAAATCCAGAGCAACCACTAACCTACTTTTTCTCTTATGTATACATTTGCCTATATGGACATTTCACATAAATGGAATCATACAATCCATGGATTTTTGTGACTGGCTTCCTTCTCTTAGCATGTTTCCAAGGTTCATGCATGTCATTTAATGAATTGCTACTTCATTTCCTTTAATTTCCAAATTAGATTCCATTATATGGATATGCCATGATTTTTCTATCCATTTACCCAGAGGAAGGCATTTTGGTTGCGTGCAGTTTTTGGGTTAGTATGAATAATGCTGCTGTGATCATTCATATGGCTAATTCACGTGTCCGAGTTGCTACACAGCATTGCCAGCCACCATTTCATGTTTCCCTTTTTGCTGTCTGGCATTTTCCAGGCATGATTCCACCTACCTTCGTGCTCCATCACTCAGGACTCCGAAGATTCCAAAAAGTAGAAGGAAAAATGACCACATTCAAGGTGAGTAGAGCTTGCCTTTCTTGCTATTAAAATTCCTTTTTTTTTTTTTTTTAGACGGAGTTTCACTCTTGTTGCCCAGGCTGGAGTGCAGTGGCGCGATCTCGGCTCACCCCAACCTCCGCCTCCTGGGTTCAGGCAATTCTCCTGCCTCAGCCTCCTGAGTAGCTGGGATTACAGGCACGCGCCACCATGCCCAGCTGATTTTTTGTATTTTTAGTAGAGACGGGGTTTCACTATGTTGACCAGGATGGTCTCGATCTCTTGACCTCGTGATCCACCCGCCTGGGCCTTCCAAAGTGCTGGGATTACAGGCGTGAGCCACCGCGCCCGGCCTTAAAATTCCTTTTTATTGCTCATATTGTGATATATTTTTCTCTGTTTTGGGAAGACTCAAGGAGGAATCGGGCATTTGGGGACCTGCTATGTGCCAGTTGCTTCCTTTGTCTCTTTTTTGTTGACTTTGCATTTGGTTTTTGGTTTGGGCTTTGTTTTGTTTTGTTTTTTACTGTTATATTATGGATTAGAAAAATTAGTTGAAATAAACAGTGTTCCCACCTACTTCCTTGCTCTCAAATTAGCCTGTTTTTTCTTCTTGTGCTGTTCCTCATGTATCTTCATAACTGTATTTTTATTGATGATGGAGTTCCTTATGTGAAGGGTGCTCTATATACCAAGATAACATGTCCTTCTCGTTTTCTTCATACCTGTCCATCAGATAGTGAGTCCCCCATTCTGTGGAGGCTCACATCACACGTGTTAGTTCCATCCCTCTTAGATGCCCCAGGCATCTTCTGACCCACTTCCTGAGTCCTCTGGCCCCAGGAATGAGCTATTATTTAAGGTGTCTCAATCAGCGGATCACATGCCAAGCTCCTGTGTTTTCATATTCTGTCCTTTCTGTCTTTTTTTTTTTTTTTTTTTTTTTGGGAGGGGGTTTTTCTGTATTTTCCCCCAGGGGTGGGTACGGAGGTTGCGGTGAGCGGCAACCTCCGCCTCCTAGGTTCAGGCAATTCTCCTGCCTCAGCCTCCTGAGTAGCTGGGATTACAGGCACGCGCCACCATGCCCAGCTAATTTTTTGTATTTTTAGTAGAGACGGGGTTTCACCATGTAGACCAGGCTGGTCTCGATCTCTTGACCTCGTGATCCACCCGCCTCAGCCTCCCAATGTGCTGGGATTACAGGCTTGAGCCACCGCGCCCGGCCCTTTCTGTCTTAATCCATGTGGCCAGCTCACATCTGTGGAGGGGTGGCCTGTGTCCCATTTATCACTTTGTCTTGCTTATAAATATCCAGCTGCTGTCCAGCCTGTGCCCCCAGGCTGCCATCCCTGCACTGGGCCAATTGCCCAGGATATAAGTACTCCCCCTTTGCCAGTCCAGAGTTCTGTCAAATTGGACCCTGCTGGCTGCACCAATTCCATGAAACAGGTTCACTAGTTATAGACTTGGTGAGTCTACCATGACAGAACACACTCATAGATGACAAATTACATAAAGCAGATTTGTTATGTATAGGTTACAAGGGACAACAGAAGCCTATCCACTGTAAGCCAGTCCCCCAAGGCTCAAGAAGGCTGCCTAGAGTGGGTGGAGTCAGGACTGCACATGCCCCATTTGCACCATAGCCTCCCCAGTAGCTGGGATTATAGGCACCCGCCACCACGCCCAGCTAATTTTTGTATTGGTAGTAGAGATGAGGGTTTTACCAGGTTGGCCAGGCTGGTCTTGAACTTCTGACCTCAGGTGATCCACCTGCCTCGGCCTCCCAAAGTGCTGGGATTACAAGTGTGAGCCACCACACCTGGCCAAATGTACCATTTCTATATGATAATAGAGCTTTGTCTCTTCTCAAATGGAGCCTGCCCAACTTTATTGGTAGGGTTGGGCATTTAAGAGTTTTTTTTTTTTTTTTTTTTTTTTTTTTTTTTGAGACAGAGTTTCGCTCTTGTTACCCAGGCTGGAGTGCAATGGCGCGATCTCGGCTCACCGCAACCTCCGCCTCCTGGGTTCAGGCAATTCTTCTGCTTCAGCCTCCTGAGTAGCTGGGACTACCGGCACGCGCCACCATGCCCGTCTAATTTTTTGTAGTTTTAGTAGAGACTAAACTACAAAAGGGTTTCACCATGTTGACCAGGACGGTCTCGATCTCTTGACCTCGTGATCCACCCGCCTCGGCCTCCCAAAGTGCTGGGATTACAGGCATGAGCCACCGTACCCGGCCATTTAAGAGTTTTAGAGGGTTGCTTACAAAATATTATCTTCCCTAGGAAGGACATGTACAAAAGGGCCCAGGTGAGAATAGGCAGTTTATGTCACATGTGTACTCCAGTGATAAGATGCACTGTCGCCATCAGTGCCCAATAGCAAAGAATTGTCATTTATACAAGCATTCCTTGTGGCTGCCTTAGGCAATATATCCAAAATTTCAGAGGCTGGTGCACCTCAGTATCAATGTTTTGTTTTCACAGACTCTAGTCAGTACACATGCAAGATGTGAACCTTGTACCTTCATTGCACTAGCATTTCCCTCTTGATAGGAATGGCAAGGACCTAGAGACCTGGCTCCATCCCTAATTGTGCTGTTCTTTTTGGGATAGAAAAATCTGTCCTCCCTCACCAGCAATTCAGGATAGCCAGGATAGCATGTCCTCATAGTATTGCCCGTACCTGTCCTTCAGGTCATGAGTCTGTCTGTATGGAGGCCCACATCATGGTAATTGGCTTCCTTCTTCTTAGCTGCCTCAGAGAACCCACTTCACCCATTTCCAGAGCCCTTTGGCCCCAAAAATGTGCAGTTACGTAAAAGGCCCACGATCAGTATATTACATGCCATGCTCCCCTGCTTTCATTTGCCGTCCTCTCTTTCTGAATCCATGCAGCCAGCTCACACCTGTGAGAACAACTGCTACTACCGTATCTTGCTACATTTTCATTAACTCATGGGCTGTTGCCAGCAGTCCAGAGGGGCGACCTGTGCCCCACTTACCACTGTTTTTCCGGTAAACCATCCAGCTATTTTTCAGCTCCTGTGACCCCAAGCTGACATTGCTGCCCTGGGCCACAAGCTAGGGGCATTACTGCTTCCCCTTTGCTAATGCATGGTTCTGTCAGACCAGACCCTGCTGTGCCAGTTCTGTGGAGCACGTTCACTGGTTACCAACTTATGTAAGTTCAGTGGAAGGGTACACTCCATACATGATTAATTACATGAAGCAGATTTATTACTTACAGGTAGGCAGCAAGGGAAAACAAAAGCCTACAGTTCCCTGTGAGCCAGTCCCCCAAGGCTCAGGAAAGCCGCCTGGGATGGGTAGAGTCTGAATTGCATGCGCCCCATTTGCACTGCAGTGAAGACACCCCAAAAGGCAATCTGTCCTGGATTACATGCCTAAAAGGCAATATAATTTACTGGGAAGTTCCTCCTTAATTTGAGATGTTATCTTCCCTAGGAAGGACATGTACCTTGCATTTATAGCAAATTCTATGGTTATTATTGAGACCTATTAGCAAGAAAGTGGGGAGAGTCAATCTAAGGTCATACTGAAAATTGCCCCGTTACCCAAAACTTGTTTGTTGGGCAATTATTAAAGAAAAGTGGTAGCATCCAGGGTTAGACTATGAGAGAGAACAATGAGTGTTATCAAACTAGCTTGGGACTGAATTACTAAATGTTGCTGGGGTCATAGGCGAGATTCATTGAAACCTGTATATGCGTAGCCTAGGACACAGCATTTAAGAGTTTTAGAGGGTTACTTACAAGTGGACTCAATTAGTGCACAAAGAAAAAATACAGGACTTCATTTTCTTTTCTTTTCTTTCCTTCCTTCCTTCCTTCCTTCCTTCCTACTTGCCTTCTTCCTTCCTGCCTTCCCTCCTATTTTCTTTCTTCCTTTCTTCCTTCTTTCCTTCCTGCTTTCTCCCTTCCCTCCCCTCCCCTCCCCTTGCCTTCCCTTCCCTCCTTCCTTTCCTTTCCTTCTTTCTTTTTTTCTTTCCCTCCCTTCCTTTGTTCCTTCCTTCCTTCCCTTTCCTTCCCTCCTTTCCTTCCCTCCTTTCCTTCCTTCCCTTTCCCTTCCTTTCCCTTCCTTTTCCTTCCTTTCACTTCACTCCCCTTCCCTCCCCTCCACTCCCCTCCCCTTCCCTTCCCTGCCCTCCCCTCTCCTCCCTCTTCCCCCTTTCCCTCTCCTTTTCCCCTTCCCCCTCCCCTCCCCTCTCCCTTTCCTTCCCTCCCTCCCTTTTTTTCTCTCTTTCTTTCTTTCCTTCCCTCTTTCTTCTTTCTTTCTTTTTTAGATGGAGTTTCACTCTTGTCACCCAGGCTGGAGTGCAGTGGCACAATCTCGGTTCACTGCAACCTCCACCTCCTGGGTTCAAGCAATTCTCCTGCCTTGCCTTATTTTCATCATTGAATTTCTGGTGGAGCTCAGGAAAATCAGTCATTATCAGGACACAAACAGAATAAGTAGGAAATCTGTAAGTTGATCTATGTCTCTCAAGATCTTTTTTTTTTTTTTGAGACGGAGTTTCGCTCTTGTTACCCAGGCTGGAGTGCAATGGCGCGATCTCGGCTCACCGCAACCTCCGCCTCCTGGGTTCAGGCAATTCTCCTGCTTCAGCCTCCTGAGTAGCTGGGATTACAGGCACGCGCCACCATGCCCAGCTGATTTTTTGTAGTTTTAGTAGAGACGGGGTTTCACCATGTTGACCAGGATGGTCTCGATCTCTTGACCTCGTGATCCACCCGCCTCGGCCTCCCAAAGTGCTGGGATTACAGGCTTGAGCCACCACACCCGGCCATTTTTGTGTTTTTTAGTAGAGACAGGGTTTCGCCATGTTGTCCAGGCTGGTCTCCATCTCTTGACCTCGTGATCCGCCTACCTTGGCCTCCCGAAATACTGGGTGAGCCACCATGTGAGCTACCAGGCCCAGCCATTACAACCTCTTTAAGTGGCTTTTGTAAACCCTCTGATCTGCTCTTCATCCCACACTGCCTGACTGCCTCTCCTGTCCTCTCCCCCTTGCTCCATCTTTTCCAGGCACATTGTCCTCCCTGCTGTTTCTCCATCCTGCCAAGGACACTGTATTGCCTGTTGTGACCTGTGAAATAAAACTTAGCAGACTGAACAAGAAACACTTAGCTTTCTCTTCTGTAGGCCTGAAGTCTGACACATCTAACTGGGCAAAAATCAAGCTGTCTTAGGGCTTTGTTCCTTTCTGGATGTTCATGGGGAGAAGCCTTCATTTTGATTTATCAGTCTCTAGGCACTGGCTACACTCGTTGGCTCTTGTTTCCCTTCCTCCATCTTCAAAGGCGGCAACGTTGCATCCCTGACCATCCTTCTATAGTCATGCTCCCTCTGCCACTCTTCTCGTGCCTTCCACTTTGACCCTTCAGGTCCCTTATGATAGTATTCATCACTCCTGGATGATTCAGGATGACCCTTCCACTTTCTGCTTAGCTGACTAGTGACTAGTGACCTCAGTGGCATCTGTAGTGTAATCTCCCCCTCTGTGTAATGTAACATGTTCACAGGTTTTGAGAATTGGATGTAGACATCATTCAGGAATGATTATCTACTACAAGAGCTTATGCCTCCAGGCCCTCGCTTGCTCTTCTCTCTGATTGGAATACAGTGTCCCCACAGAACTTAGACCCCTCCTTTAGTTTATGCAGTGCTTTGCTCAGTTTTATTATCATAGGAGAGGTCATCTCCAGGCACTTTATTGAAAATACTGTCCTATCTTTACTATTCTTGGCCTGCATGTGTTGCATCTCATGTAGTTTTGTCTAGTAATATATTGCTTCTCCCCTTTGCAATGTAATCTCCAGAAGACATTTATCTGTTTGTTTATGACTGCATCTTCAGCACCTAGAATACTCTTGGTACATGGCAGGTATCTGTAAATATTTAGTATTCTTATGAATGAATTAATGGATGAGAGGACTTGACTGTCTGTAAGAATCATGGAGATAGCTAATAAGTGACAGACATACCAGAATGAATGTTATATATTCATGCCTTGGTAGCCATGGGATTTGATTCCAGTACCAACTTGTGGATACCAAAAGCCACGGATGCTCAAGTCTCTTACACATGTAAAGTATTTGTATATACCCTATGCACGTCCTCTCATATACATTATGTCATGTCTAGATTAGTTATAATACTAAATGCATTGCCTCCCCTTCACTTTTTTCACATGGATTCAATGTATACGACTCAAAGTGTGAGATATTCAAGTTTTGCTTTGCGGAACTCTGTGGAATTTTTTTAACCAAGTATTTTTGCCAAATACTTTTTTGCCAAATACTTTTGATTTTGGTTGAATCCATGTATGCTCAACCCACAGATACAGAGGCTGACTGTAGTTTGCAGGACAGTTTGGGTTTTTTTTTTTTTTGGTGTTTTTTTGGTTTTTTTTGAGATGGTGTTTTACTCTTGTTGCCCAGGCTGGAGTGCAATGGTGCGATCTCAGCTCACTGCAACCTCTGCCTTCTGGGTTCAAGCGATTCTCCTCTCTCAGACTCCCGAGTATCTGGGATTACAGGCACATGCCACCATGCCTGGCTAATTTTCATATTTTTAGTAGAGACAGAGTTTCATCACAATGGCAGGGTGGTCTTGAACTCCTGACCTCAGGTGATCCACCCAGCTCAGCCTCCCAAAGTGCTGGGATTACAGGTGGGAGCCACTGCGCCCGGCCAGGACACTTTTTTTTTTTTTTTTTTTGGTCTGTGCATGGTTGCTTATCCAATTTCAACTTTCTTAGGTTCCCTTGACATGATTGGCTTTCTGTGTGTGCAGTTGACCCATATCCCGTGGAAACTTCCAGGCATTGTTTTCATGACCACACTGAGAAACATGCCTTCCCTGGGGCTGACCCTGGAGCTTTCCTTAAGGACCATGTTTATGTCTGTGAGAAATTCTTTATATCTGTGAGCTAAATGTTTCTTATATTTCTGCATGTTTTTCTTCAAAAAATGTGGTGTCTATTTCTGCGTCTTTATACAAATTTAATTGTCAGAAATGTGAAGGAATATAGATTTTACAGAAATTTCTCTTTATTTTTATAGAGATGTAGTATTGCATTTTAATCTGGTGAACTTTATGACGTGAAAGAAATTGGGAGACTGCTCTCAAAATGGAAACCTCCCAAAGGAGACTCTCCCTTCTCTTTAAACACCTCTTATTTATACATGACAGCATATTAAATATATCCATGTACTACTCTGTACTGAAAGGTACATACTTACCAATTAATATTTTCCAAGATTCAACCTTTGGAAGTTTTCTTTCCATTGGAAAAACTTACCTAATTCAGGTCTTGGTAATATCCTGACAAAGTTTTAGACATTTTGTGAGCATGAGCCATAGTAAGAAACACATCTTGCAATTTGACCCGGAAAAACATTTGTCGTGTTTGTAGATGTGGGTGAGTGACTTTCGTAGGCAATTCATGTAATGATGTTTTTCCCGATTTTCATAATGCTGCAGTAATTTTCATTCTAGTTCTTTTTTTGTAAATGTTTATTGCAGGTTTTAACTTTATTTCAGCTCATTGAGTCATAGTCTTGAATATAAAAAGTTATAAAGGCCTGTTTATCTATATCATAGGCTTTCTTTTCATTCCATGTGATTCTTAACAACTTTGATTGTCAGTGGACCCCTGGAAGGACAGCCTTTCAGATTCACCTCAGAACTGCAGCTGTCTGTTCCTGTACTCTTTCAGATAACCAAGTTACTGTCCATATCAAAACAGAAAAATAAGATTAAGTATTTTTATACATGCATAAAATTATTGTGCGGGAATACTTTGAATGTGTAGATATTAAACACTCTGAGGTGTTTGATGTTTGGCATTGTGAAGAGTTCAACCAACTTTAGTGGGACGTTTTGTAGAGGACTGCTCTCACTTCACACCAAGTGCAAATTTGGCAGTTTTTCAAAACTATCTTCATGTCAGGTAATTTGCTGGAAAAACTCCTAGAATTCACTGAATGCTTTTATCCTCACAGTTACTGATTCTTACAGGGAAAACATGCATATTATATTTAACCAAGAGAGAAACCAAACAAAACAGAGTCCAGGGAAGTACCAAATGCTTATTTTCTATTGTATTCTCCCAGTGGAGTGGGGTATGTTACATTGCCAGGATTAGCATGTGACTTAGACACAGATAACTCCCAATCAGGGAAATTTACCTGAGTGCTGGGATCCAGAGTAATTACTGGGGCTCCATTACATAGCCATGATTGGCTGGTTGATTCTCATATGGTTATTTAGTCCCCTGGTTCACTGATTCCCTGTGAGGTAAAGCCTCTCCATGAATCACACTGATGTTCTTTCTGACATGAGGAGTACCACCTCCCATACCCCAAAAGGGTGGCCAGTACAACCTTAAATAATATTGTTTCACTATCCAGAGTTACCCAGGTTTTACTCAAGCACAGAGACTCTCTCCTCAGGCATGACACTTCAAGATCCTAGAGATTACCTCTCAGATGCTGAGGACAACATACTGACCTCTTTCAAGTTAGGTTAACTTCTTTATAACGATATATAACAGACAAATATACAAACTATTTATTCTGTTATTACTTCTCCTTAAAGTTCATTTTGGTTCATATTTTACTACATATGTAATATTTTAGCTTTATAATTTACCACACAAAATTTTACCACAAAGACTGACTAAAAAATTCACTAGAAATAGCAACAAGTGAAATGTATATAATTTTTTATTTTTATTTTTTGAGATGGAGTTTTGCTCTTGTTGCCCAGCCTGGAGTGCAATGGCACAATCTCAGCCCACTGCAACTTTCACCTCCCAGGTTCAAGTGATTCTCCTGCCTCAGCCTCCCAAGCAGCTGGGATTACAGGCATGCACCATCACGCCCGGCCAATTTTGTATTTTTAGTAGAAATGCGGTTTCTCCATGTTGGTCAGGCTGGTCTCAAATTTCCGACCTCAAGTGATCCCCTTACCTCAGCCTCCCAAAGTGCTGGGATTACAGGTGTGAGCCACCACACCTGACATATATTAACTTTTTAAATATGTATTTTATTTCTATTCAGAATTTTACATATGAGACATGGTATAGTTCTAAATTGGTCTCATGCAAACCAGAGTGCACTTGGAAAACAGAAAATGACGTTCATTAAAGTTAAATGCCACATCCTAAGTGTGACCTCTTGAAAATGCTGAACAAAGACTTGACTTGTCCACGTGTCTTAATTCTGTGTCCTTATAGGAGGTAGGATTCAAACTGAGACAGCGACTGTTCCAGAAGCAAGAACACATGAAGAATTTTCCTGCCAGAAAATTTGGTTACAGTGCACCACTGCACTCCAGCCTCGTGACAGAGTGAGATTGCTTCAAAAAAATAGAGATATTCCTTCTAATCTAAGGTATAAGGCAAGTAGTATATGATGCTTCCTACAGCCAGAAAAAAGGGTCCCAATGCCTGGTGGCCCTGCTCAGCTATTGGAGGCTACTTATTCTTTATTGGGGTGTACTACTATGCTTTTTATGCGTGACCTGAAATAATTTTGCCTCAGTTGAGACAAGGTCGTGCAATATGTCCCAGCTGTCATGTAAGCTTCTCTGCCAGTTGGATCCTATGACCCAGGAGAGCCAAAAATAACTGAAATATCAGAAACAGATAGTGATGTTTGGAGTGATTGGCTGGCCACAATTGATGAATCAAAACACAGACACATAGAATTTTGTAGTGAAGCCCTGAAATCCTCTACATATATTTACTTTTTTTTTTTTTTTTTTTTTTTTTTTTTTTTTTTTTTTTTTTTTTTGGTACAGACGGGTTCTCACATTGTTGGCCAGGCTGGTCTTGAACTCCTGACATCAAGTAGTCCTCCCACTTTAGCCTCTTAAAATGCTGGGATTACAGGTGTGAGCCACCACACCTGGCCCACTTGTTCTCCTGGGAAGCAGCTTTTGGTGTTGCTAGTGGCCTTAGTAATGACAGAGCACTTAACCATGAACTACAAAGTTAGCATGTGAGCCCAAGACTTCCATTATGAATTGGGTATTGTTGGCTACTCCATATCTTTAAATTGTATGTGCACATTGGTATTCCACTTGGAAGTGGTATATACAAGAATGGTTTGGAGCAGGTTCTGAAGCCACAGGTAAGTGTCCCTAAGGCCCATTGTTCCTACTGCTGCTACGGTACCTTCAGAATGAGTGAACATGAAAATAAGTCATAGGAAATTATGTCTCAGAAGCAAAAAATAATAATAATAAAATGAGTAAAAATACACAAAACGCAAGGCACCATAGATACATTATAGGTATCCTAGGAGGAGAGAGAAAAAGTCAAGAGAGTTTTACAGAAATAAAGGCAGAAAACTCGAATATGAAGAACACATTATTCTGTAAATCCAAGCTCAATGAATTTCTCATAAGATACAATCAAGGAGACCCAATTTTTATTTTTTATTAAAAATTATTGAAGGAAAAAGCCAAACGAAAATTTTGACAGCAGCAAGTTCAAATGATTTGTCATGTACAGAGAATCTTCAATAAGATGTCAGCAGATTTTCAGCAAACACCTTAGGACAGATGATGTATTAACTGCTGAAAAAACAAAAAATGCATAGTTGTCTACTGATAATTCAATATTCAGCAAAACTGTCCTTCAAACGAGAGATACATTAATACTTTTGTAAAGAAACAAAAGCCAAGATAATCCATTACCAGAAGACAATTTATATGAGAAGTTATAAAGGGATGCCATCAAGTTGGAGTGAAAGGATCCTAGACAGCAACTTGAAATCATATGAAAACATAAACATCTTAAGTAAAATTACATGAACGATGTAAAACCCACTATTTTTGTAATTTTAATTTTTACTCCACTTTTTATTTTCTACACTATGTAACAGGAAAATGCATTAAAATAATTATAAATCTATGTGAATGGGTACACAATATGTATAGCTGTAATCCACGATACCAGTCACATAACATGAAGGGAGGCAGAAGCTGTGAAGGAGTAGGGTTTTTGCATATGACTGAAGTTAAGTTAGTATCAATTTTAAATAGATGGTTATAACTTTAGACTGTAGCATGTAGAATGTTACGTTTCTTCAAATAAAGAAATTATCAGTGAGACACACAAAGGGAAATGAGAAGAGATTCAAAATGTATCACTGGGCCGGGCGCGGTGGCTCAAGCCTGTAATCCCAGCACTGTGGGAGGCCGAGGCGGGTGGATCACGAGGTCAAGAGATCGAGACCATCCTGGCCAACATGGTGAAACCCCGTCTCTACTAAAAATACAAAAAATTAGCTGGGCATGGTGGCGTGTGCCTGTAATCCCAGCGACTCAGGAGGCTGAGGCAGGAGAATTGCCTGAACCCGGGAGGCGGAGGTTGCGGTGAGCCGAGATCGCGCCATTGCACTCCAGACTGGGTAACAAGAGCGAAACTCCGTCTCAAAAAAAAAAAAAACAAAACAAAAAACAAAACAAAATGTATCACTACAGAAAAAGGACTCAAAGGAAGGCAGTCATGGAGGAAATTAGGGGCAAAAAGGCAATAAGACATTTAAAAAATAACAAAATGCTTTTTAAGTAACCTTTTCTAAAAATAATGGGTTTAGTGTAAATGAATGAAACTACTCAACCAAAAGATGTTGATTGGCAAAATCATTGAAAAAACAGTATCCAAGTGTATGTTCTGCACAGGGATTTGCTTAAATCTAATGACATGCATAGATTGAAACTGAAAAAATGAAAAAAGTTATTCCATATAAATAGTAATAAAAAGAGGGCAAGGGTGGCTTTACTAAGGGCTAAGTTAGATTTTAAGTGAAAAATTGTTAGAAGAGAGCAAGAAGAACATTATATGTTGCCAAAAGTGTTATTTCACCAAGAAGACATAACAGTTATATGTGCACCAAACATCAGTGCTGCTAATTATATGAAGCAAATACAGACTTGAAAAGAGAAGTAGCAACCCAGTAATACAGTGGACTCTGAGCCACATGGATTTGAACTGCATAGGTGCACTTATGTGTCAATTTTTTTCAACCAATCTCAGATCGAAAATAACAATATTCATGGGATGTGAAACCCACATATATGGAGGGCCAAGTTTTCATATACGTTGGTTCTACCAGGCTGAGTGCAAGACTTGAGTTTGTATGCATTTGATATACCAGGGTTCTTGGAACCAATCCCCCATATATATTGAGGGACAACTGTACTAGGACACTTCAAACCTCCCTTTCAAATAGCCAGACAAAAGATAAGTCAGAAAAAAAAAAAGTAAGGAAATAGAGGATTTGAAGAACATTATACACAAAATTGACCTAAAAGACATATACAGAATAACCCACACAGCAACAGAATATACATTTTCTCATTTGCAGATGGAATATTCTCTAGGATAGACTATATATTAGGCCATGAATCAAATGTTAATAAATTTTAAATTTTGATATAATATTTTTTTCCAATTACAATCTAGATCACAAAAACTAGAAATGATAGCAGCATGAAAAGTGAAAATTCGGGCCGGGCGCGGTGGCTCACGCCTGTAATCCCAGCACTTTGGGAGGCCGAGGCAGGTGGATCACGAGGTTAAGAGATCGGGACCATCCTGGTCAACATGGTGAAACCCCGTCTCTACTAAAAATACAAAAAATCAGCTGGGCATGGTGGCGCGTGCCTGTAGTCCCAGCTGCTCAGGAGGCTGAGGCAGGAGAATTGCCTGAACCCAGGAGGCGGAGGCTGCGGTGAGCCGAGATCGCGCCATTGCACTCCAGCCTGGGTAATGAGAGCGAAACTCCATCTCAAAAAAAAAAAGAAAAAGAAAAAAGCCAAAATAACAAAAGGAAGGTGTGATAAAAAGAGTGAATTTTATCATCCATTGCTAGCAAGGGAGAGAGTAATTGGAATCTTTTCCAAAAATTGCCACTTTTCAATTTCTGGAGAGAGGGCCACAGTTTAAGAAATGGGCTTGGAATGCAGAGAGGTAAGTGGGGTTAAGAGGTACCCGATGGCGTGTCTCACTCCGGTGGCTTATCTAGAATTGTTCCATCTGGTGAAGGGGCCAATGCCATCACAGGCTCTATCAGATTATAAATTAATGGCAGTCAATCTTACAGTTTATCTGTAGCCAGGAGGTTACGGCTACTTGATCTGCATCAGTATTCTTCCCCTGAAGCTTCTAAGGAAATATATGAGCAGATAAGTGAACACAGTGTGAGCTTAATAAGCATCCAGGTTAAAAAAAAACATGTGCATAGGGCATGGAAGCATAAGGTGGGAAAGGGAAGGGAGTGAAGTTTTAAAGCAGATTCAGAGGCTGTATTTCAACACAAAAGAACACACATCTGCAGTTTGTCTCAAAGCTACATCTTGAGCCTGGGGAGAAGGGGGAAAGAAAAAACGGTTTTTAAAATGTAGTTTGAAGCTAAGGTGCTACCAAGCTTAGGTTTCCATACATAGGCTTCAAAACACTATTAGGCCAACCAGCTCAACCTTGTTTTTTTTTGTTGTTGTTGTTTTTTGTTTGTTTGTTTTTGTTTTTTTTTTTGAGACGGAGTTTCGCTCTTGTTGCCCAGGCTGGAGTGCAATGGCGCGATCTCGGCTCATCGCAACCTCCGCCTCCTGGGTTCAGGCAATTCTCCTGCCTCAACCTCCTGAGTAGCTGGGATTACAGGCATGCGCCACCATGCCCAGCTGATTTTTTGTATTTTTGGTAGAGACGGGGTTTCACCATGTTGACCAGGATGGTCTCGATCTCTTGACCTCGTGATCCACCCGCCTCGGCCTCCCAAAGTGCTGGGATTACAGGCGTGAGCTACTGCGCCCGGCCCAACCTTGTTTAAATGTGAGTAGTGATTCAAATATCATAAAATGCATCACTTTAAAATGTAACCTTTAGTGGTTTTTAGTATATTTCCAAAGTCTTGCAACTGTCACTATTCTCTAATTTCAAGTCTTTTTAATCAGCCCAGAAAGTAGTCCCCTATCCACTGGCAGTCACTCCCAGTCCCCATCCTTCTTTCATCAGCTCCTGGCAACCACTATTCTACTTTCTGTTTCTACAGATTTGCCCGTTCTGAATATTTCATGTAAATGAAATCATACAACATGAGCTCTCTTCTGTCTCACACCTCTTAGCTTTCATTTCTCTGAATGTATACTTAGGAGTGAAATTGGGTTATAAGCTTTATTAGTCTGTTTTCACACTACTATAAAGTACTACCTGAGACTGGGTAATTTACGAAGAAAAGAGGTTTAATTGACTCACAGTTCCAAGGCTTACCAGGAAGTATGACTGGGAGGCCTCAGGAAACTTAGAATCATGGTGGAAGGTGAAGAAGAAAGCACTAGAACAGAAGAGAGAGTGCAAAGGCGAAGCACCACCACTTCCCAACAACCAGATCTCATGAGAATTCACTCACTATCATGAGAACAGCAAGGGGGACGTCCGCCCCCATGATTTAATTGCCTCGCACTAGGCTCCGCACCCAACATGTGAGGATTACAATTTGAGATGAGATTTGGGTGGCGACACAGAGCCAAATCATATCATAATCCCATTTTTTTTGTCAGTCTATTTTGCCAACATCAGTCTCTTTGGGATGTCCATGCCCTCAGATTCTGCAGTCTTCAATCTGGGAATGGACTGAGACTAGGGCTCAAACAGGTGATGAAGAATGCTCCCTGCAATACGTGTTACAACACATAGGATGATGAGTGTGGTGAGATTGCCAATGGCCAGAGAGGAGAGCAGTACCGCCCTTAGATCCAAGCAAATGATGTCCATGCTTTAGGCCCTGTGTGTCATGGGCCCATAGTTTTCCGTGCCGCCTTCACATTCTTCTCTGGTATCTGGAACTAATCATGCCTGGCAGTGCTATCCAAGTGGAGTTCCCTGAGCCCTGACCTTGCGGGATTCCTGGTAGTTTAGCTCAGGTAGGCGTTTCCGGTGAATGCTGGGAAATGTAGTCCATTTTGTGGGAAGTGTAGTCCACTGGCCGGTGGAACACCGGACATTTTGGCTCTGGCAAGCGGACCGGTGAATTCTGGGAACCTCACTCCAGATACTCTGCGCTGTCGCCGGCCCTTTGGCTCAGACGAGCGAGTTTGGGGAATTCTGGGAAGTGGATGCAGTCCAGACACGCTGGCGGAGCGAATACTTCCGGTCTCAGAGCTCGAGGTTCCTACTTTAATGACCCGGGTAGTTTGAGCCATTTCTGCGTCTTGCAGGACATTTTGAACGAGCACCCTTTGCTTGAGGCTTGCAACTGCCCCATGATCAATGATCGTTTCAGGGGAAAAGAGGCCTTGGCAAAGACGAGGTTTGGAGGTGGGAGGGCGGGTAGGGTGTTTATTGTTCCAGTCGTCAGGGCCCTCTGGCGTCGGGGGGCGGTGCTCGCGTCCCGGTGGGTGGGATTGGCGGGGCCCTGTGTGCCCTGCTCTGAGCATTTCCAGGACTTTGACCTCGTTCAGTCCGCCTCCCTAGGTGTGCGGCCTGTTTCTCGCAGTGTGACGTGGAATGTTACGTAAAGTCCCTGTACTTCCCATTGCTGGTCTTTAAAATGGTGATTATAGGATCATCCTAATATAATTGTTTTGCGAATTGAAAGAGATAATACAAATGAAAGCCTTAAAGTAGTCCCTGTCACTTGGTGAGTGGCGGTCTCTTGTTTCCTGATATTTTAAAACGTTTGATACCATTTCAAAGCTATAGAAAAATTGCCAAAACAGTATAAGAGATTCTCATATACTTTTTACCCAAATTTGCCAAGTGTTTACATTCTTTCTGTTTGCTTCCTGATGACCATCAACCAAATACTACCGGGAACATACCTGTAACCAGAGACAGCTGATTGTAGGTTTCTGCAGCAAGGAAGCCCAAATACCAGGGTGATTGTGTAGTATCTTGGTAAGAGGCATTTAGGAAGGGCTGGTTATAGGGTTTTACATAACATGCTAAATAATATTGAATATTATATTAAATAATGTTGTCAGCCGGGCGCGGTGGCTCAAGCCTGTAATCCCAGCATTTTGGGAGGCCGAGGCGGGTGGATCACGAGGTCAAGAGATCGAGACCATCCTGGTCAACATGGTGAAACCCCGTCTCTACTAAAAATACAAAAAATTAGCTGGGCATGGTGGCGCGTGCCTGTAATCCCAGCTACTCAGGAGGCTGGGGCAGGAGAATTGCCTGAACCCAGGAGGCGGAGGTTGCGGTAAGCTGAGATCGCGCCATTGCACTCCAGCCTGGATAACAAGAGCAAAACTCCGTCTCAAAAAAAAAAAAAAAAAAAAGAATAAATAATGTTGTCACTGATTACATATCAGTTATATGTGTTACAATAATACTAGCACTTGTAGTGTACTTATTAGATAGTGTTGGATACGATATTACCTAGCATCATGTTATCTAATTTGAAGTTCATATATGAATTTAATTTTTCATTTAAAGTCCTTATGACTGTCCCCTGCCCCCCCTTCACCTGCAACCCCATTCAAAGTCCAGTTCATGCATTGTCTTTAGCTGTCACATTTCCGTAGGTGTTCATTTGGAATTTGATATATTTCACATTTAGGTTCAGATTATGCATTGTTGGTGGGGATTCAACAGAAGTGCGGAGATGCCCTTTTCTTTTCCTTTTTTTTGTTTTTTTGAGACAGAGTTTCACTCTTTCACCCAGGCTGGAGCGCAATGGCGCGATGAGATGCCCTTCTCGTTGTAACATAACAAGGTCCAAGTGATGTCCATTTGTCCCTTCATTGGTGATCTCAGCTTTGTCACTTGGCCAAGAAGATGTCTTTCAGATTTGTCCACTCTTATGTTACCTTTTTTTTTTTTTAATTATGAGGTTTCTCATGGGGAAATACATTATTAGTGGGCATTTTCTTACAAAGGAGAGCTTTCATTTCTCCTCTGTTGGTTCATACATTTGTTCAACTATAGATATTCTACCAATATGGACCCAGAATCCAGTTTTATTGATTTTAATGATATGCGCATTAACAGTTATTATTTTATCAACTCCAGCTTTTAGTTATCATAGCATTTACCCATTTCAGGTGTACAATTCAGTAGTCTTTAGGAACTTCAAAGTGGAGAAATCATCATCATAATTCAGTTGAGATCATTTTCATCCCCCAGTTGGATTCCTCATGGCTATTTATGTTAAACCTCATTCTCACGTCAAATTTAGAGCCACTATTAACCTACTTTCTTTATATATTTGTCTACTCCAGACATTCCATATAGAAGGAATCATAGGGTCTGTGGGTTCTTGTGACTTGCTTCTTTAACTTACTGTAATGTTTTCAAGGTTCATGGGTGTTGTAGCATGGGTCAGTATTTCATTCCTTTTTTTTTTTTTTTTTGTGACGGAGTTTCGCTCTTGTTACCCAGGCTGGAGTGCAATGGCGCGATCTCGGCTCACCGCAACCTCCGCCTCCTGGGTTCAGGCAATTCTCCTGCCTCAGCCTCCTGAGTAGCTGGGACTACAGGCACGCGCCACCATGCCCAGCTAATTTTTTGTAGTTTTAGTAGAGACGGGGTTTCACCATGTTGACCAGGATGGTCTCGATCTCTTGACATCGTGATCCACCCGCCTCGGCCTCCCAAAGTGCTGGGATTACAGGCTTGAGCCACCGCGCCCGGCCTAGTATTTCATTCCTTTATGTTTCCAAGTAAGATTCCATTGTATGAATATGCCACAATTTTTCTATCCATTTACTTGTAGGAGAGCTTCTTGGTTGTGTGCAGTTTGGGGTTAGTATGAATAATGCTCTGTGAGCATTCATGTGCTACTTGACAATATGAGTCCTTCTTGGTGGGTGGCATCCCCAAGCACCCTTTCATGTCTTTTTCTGTCTTCCATGGCACTTTCCAGGCACAATTCTGCTTTCTCTCGAACTGCATCATTCAGGACTCTGCAAATTCCCTGAAGTAGGAGGAAAAATGACCACATCCAAGGTGAGTAGGGTTTGCCTCTCTTACAGTTAAAATTCCATCTCACTTCTCAGATTGTCATGTGTTTTTCTCTGCCCTGGGAGTACTCAAGAGAACAACAGGACGTTGACGATCTCTTGTCCTCTGGCTGATTTTTGTATTATTAGTAGAGATGAGGTTTCATCATAGGGGCCAGGCTGGTCTCGAACTTCTGACCTCAAGTAATCTGCCTACCTCGGCTTCCCAAAGTGCTGGGATTACAGGCATGAGCCACCGTGCCTGGCCAGAAAGCCTTCATTTAAAATGTCTAATAATACTGAAAATTGGCCAGTTACTTGTGTACTGTCACTTATTTACTTCTTAGAGCAGCAGAATGAAGAGGTTTCTGGTCTATTCTTCTTCTAAACTCATGAAATATGAGAAACCTACTCAAAATCATAGAGGCAATCAAGGATCAGGAATGTTAGCCATTCTTCTCAAGCGAAAGAGAGAGGCGAGAAGAAGAAAGAATTTTTCATTGAGGGCCCTGTGCCCTGTTGTGTGGGTGTCTGGAGTCCTTTCTTGAGTGATGAAATCCACAGGCTGCTCTGCTCCTCCCTGTCCTGCATTGGTGTGACCTCTTCTTTTCCAGACCTGGCACCTACTCGGGTGTACTCATTGCTCCAAGTACCCAAGGACAGTGATTACCATAGCTGTTCTTAAAAATCTTTAAATTCCTCCTTATGGCACAAGATGCCTCATACACTGTTACCAGAAAAAAATGACAACCTGGGCAAAAATATTTACCCCTTGGATAGTTAAGGAAGAATAAGATGCTTCTACAGGATAAAGAAAAAAGTTCAAACAGATTGGAACAAAGAACACTAAATGGCAATTGTAAAAGAAGAAATAGAGATGGCCAATAACCTTGAAAAGTGATGACATTCATTTATAATAAGTGAGAATAATAGACTGAATTGTTCTTCCTAATCAGATTACCAAAACCATGGGAATATTTATAACCTACTCTTGGCATCATAAGAAGAATTAGGATATTCGTATTCTGTTGAAAGATTAAAGAAGTAGGGAAAAAACTAAGAAGAAAGTGTTCAATTCTATGATTATAATATTAAATGTGCTTATTTTACATGTTTTAATTTTCATGTTTTTTTTTTGAGATGGAGTTTCACTCATGTTACCCAGGCTGGAGTGCAATGGCGCAATCTCGGCTCACCGCAACCTCCGCCTCCTGGGTTCAGGCAATTCTCCTGCCTCAGCCTCCTGAGTAGCTGGGATTACAGGCACACGCCACCATGCCCAGCTAATTTTTTGTATTTTTAGTAGAGACGGGGTTTCACCATGTTGACCAGGATGGTCTCGATCTCTTGACCCCGTGATCCACCCGCCTCGGCCTCCCAAAGTGCTAGGATTACAGGCTTGAGCCACCACGCCCGGCCCATGTTTTAATTTTCATATGAAATTATTTTAAATGATAGAGGAGAGTCAGATGTTCTTACAGCTTACTACTTACTATATCATCTTTGTAAGATTGATAATAAGAAATATATAAAATTAAATATTAATTATTTAATGTAGCTAAAAATAGATAATCAGTTCCCTGGAATACTGATTATTTCACGCAGCCGTGAAATAGATAATGGTAATAACAGTAATAAGTAATACCAGCCAATGTTCATTAAACACTTAGTCTGTGCCATAGACTTATCAAAATATTGTGTATTTCCTTGTTTAATTCTTGAAAAAACTCTGTCATGTAAGAACCATTATTCAGAGAGGGAACAAGACTCGTAGGCAAACATTCTGAGGTCACATGGTTAGAAGTGGGCAGACTCTTAGGATGTGCACTGAGGCATTCTGGCTTCTGGTCAGGACACTAAATGCTGCAGTTGACACATATGGTTTGTGCCTTGTGAGTACACAAGACACACTGCATAGCTGTCTCACACAGGGTACCATGAAGCAGGTTCACTGTGCACTGATTACCAGCTCATGTGAGTCCTGTGGGACAGAGCACACTCACGTGCAACAGATTACATGAAGCAAATTTATCACTACAGGTTGGCAGCAAGGGAGTCCAGAATCCTAGGGTCCACTGTGAGCCAGCCATCCAGGGCTCAAGAAAGCTACCTGGAGCAGATGGAATCTTGACTGTATGTACCCCACTTGAACTGAGGCACCCCAGAAGGTAACCTGCCCCTGTGTATATACTTCAGGGTGCCATGACTCGTGGAAAAAACTTGAAGGACATCCTGCTTCAGGGGAGAGAGAAACAAAGCCCAGGCTGTCAAAGGCAGTTCCTCCCCATAATATTGCATTCCTAGAATAATCTACAGTTATTCTTGAGAAGTACAAGCAAGAAAGGGGAGAGAACTGGGTGGGGTCTGCACCCCAACTGTCCTGCAGTCCATCCCTGACCCAGATGTCCCCCTTAGCAAACTACTCCATTTCATATGCCCGTCAACCTCCTTAGGTCTGGAGGTGTTGATCGATCTTGTTAGATCAGCATAGCACCTTGACCGACACAGTCTCTGTCGACTTCATAGAATTACAGCTGGAATACATTCAGTGGACCCCAGAGGAGCATGATTACAAGCAGCACAGCCAGACCTTCCTGAAGCCATGATCCTGCCTGGGTCCCTAAGACCCATAAGAAGCTGCTAAAGATATCAAAGAAGAATCATTCAGGTGGCCCCCAGTGTCTGAAGTTAGTAGGCCTTGTTCTGGTTTGCCTCTCATTGTGTTTTTTTTTTTTGAGACGGAGTTTAGCTCTTGTTACCCAGGCTGGAGTGCAATGGCGTGATCTCGGCTCACCGCAACCTCCGTCTCCTGGGTTCGGGCAATTCTCCTGCCTCAGCCTCCTGAGTAGCTGGGATTACAGGCACACGCCACCATGCCCAGCTGAATTTTTGTATTTGTAGTAGAGACAGGGTTTCACCATGTTGACCAGGATGGTCTCGATCTCTTGACCTCGTGATCCACCCGCCTCGGCCTCCCAAAGTGCTGGGATTACAGGCTTGAGCCACCGCGCCCGGCTCATTGT
The DNA here is from genome assembly GCF_009761245.1 of Sapajus apella. Lineage (NCBI taxonomy): Eukaryota > Metazoa > Chordata > Mammalia > Primates > Cebidae > Sapajus > Sapajus apella. The sequence goes on along the minus strand of NW_022437070.1, from coordinate 3,572,701 downwards.
GTTTTTATAATAGCTGTTTATCCAGAGAAGGCTGGAGATGTTGACAGTCACAGGCAGTCACAGATCCACTACTCCCAGTAGGACTAAAAGCACAGAACACTTGTGTTTTTTCAACCTTCCTAAGGGAGTGAAGGGATGTTGCTGGGCTCCCAAGGCAGTGGCCATAGAGGAAGCAGTATTGGCCATTGTCTGTAACAGGTGTCTCATCATTTTTTATGGGAATTGACTCATAGGAGTAGGACATAAACCTCAAGCTAGCTACACCTTCAGGCAGGTCCCCCAGTCAGCCTGGGGCACAGCTTTAGCCTTCTTGTCCAGTGGTACATCTCGCTCCCGGGGTGACATCTATGGGTACCCCCAGCATGCCCAGTGTTCAGGATCTAACAGTCTGCCAGCTTTCCAGGCATGACATCGCCCACCCTGTATTTGGGTCACCCTTCAGACCAGCCACAGAGAAAGCCATAAGGCTCAGGTGCACACAGCACCCATTCCCTTGTTTGGCCCTTCTGTGACCCATTCGTGGGAATGGGTACATTATCTTTTGCCAGCGAGATCTCATTTTTGGCATGGTTGCATAAGCTCAGTTCCTCCGTATGATGTTCATGCAGCCCTTACAGAGAGGAATATCACTCATCTAGTCCTGGTTTTCATTATGTGAAACATTTCTCATCCCGGTAGTCAAAGGAACATCGTGCAAGAAAGCACAGTCCACTGTTGCCTTGTTGAGGTTGTGTGATTCTGCTGCCTTGCACCAGTCACCACAGGGCCCTCCAGCTCTCTCTTATGTGGCAGGTGCCAGGTCCTGACTTGACAAGCCAGGGCTTTGGAGCTGTTGGTGTGCATTGTGGTGTGAGGGATACTGGTGTGGTTTACTGTGGTTAGGACAAGAGGGTCAGGGTCACTGTGGGTGCTGACCGGACAAATCCAGGGTAGCAGATGGAACACTTAGCTTAGTGACATGAGGTGTCTGCAGCTTGAGATTACTTAAGGAATGTGCTGTGCTCCCAGGCCTCTGCTGCCACATCCCTGGGGGAACAGCAGATTGGTAGCTATTGGATAGGGGGTGGGCTGAGGTGGTGCAGCGACCCAGTCTGTCTGTCCCTGTTCTGAGACTGCTACTACTACAGACATCCATTCTTCTGGTTGTTTGGCCCAGACCTTCCTGCATTGTTGTTCAGTCAGGAAGGGAGGTCATGTTCTGTATGAAAAGATATTCCTGCTAGTGCCAACCACCCACATGGAAGGATCAGGTGTCCCCAGCACCACCAAAGGGCTCTGACACCCCCTACGGTATTCCATTGTCTCATTCTTCACCACTGTGGGATCCCATAGAAGTCAGGGGATGTTCAGGGAAGCATCTCCTCCAGATTACAGTCAGGAGGACCTTTGTCAGTTACTGCAGTGATCTGAGCCACAAACCAGCAACAGGATGTGCACTGTAAAGGGGAGAAGGAAAAGTAATTATTGGGAGTACTGAAACTGGGGTTTCACAGGCACAGCCTCATCGGCCAGCTGCCAGGCAAGGCAGATACTGACTGAATTCCTCACTGTTGCTGGGACAGTTAGCAAGGTTCATTGAAATCTATATAGGTGTCACCCAGGATGCAGCATTTAGACTTCTAGGGGGCTACATACAAGTACACTCAATGAGTGCACTAATAAGAACACAGGACTTCTTCATCATTGGACTTCTGATGATGCTTGGGACAATCAAGGTGTATCATTGTCAGGACACAGGACAGAATGAATGGAAATTCTCTAAGTTGTCCTACATCTCTGAAGATCCAGAAAAACTTTCAATTTTTCCCCTTGGCCTGCTCAATGTTGCTTCTCTCCCAGTAACCATTGGTCATGACATTGAGGTTGCATATATTTGATGCTGTAGGAGGCAGTGACCTTCAAGGATGTGGCTGTTGTCTTCACTGAGGAGGAGCTGGGGCTGCTGGACCCTGTCCAGAGGAGGCTGTACCAAGATGTGATGCTGGAGAACTTCAGGAACCTGCTCTCAGTGGGTGAGAACAGGCATTTTCTATAAGGGAATGTCAGGCCCCAGGAGTGGCTTTGTATCCTAGGGTGTTCCCAGTTTGAGTGTGCAGTGGGAACCTAAATTTCCAGTAAATGTTACCCCAATATTACCTAGAATATGTTGGGATTAAGCACATAACTGCCTGTTCACAAGGCATCAACCATTCAACCGAGATACTTTCTACTTTCTAAGGGAGGAAAAGTTTTGGATGATGGATATAGCAACCCAAAGAGAAGGGAGTTCAGGTAAGAAACAAGCAACTGTGTGTTTTTGTTTGTGACTTCCATCTGTTTTACTTCTGTGCATGTTCAACTCCGTTACCTTGTTCTACATGGCAAACATCTTTCCTGGATTGTTGCAACCTCCTTCCAGCTGGTGGCCCTGCTTCGTGCTTTCCCACCCTGGCATCTGTTCTCCTCATGGTGGCTAAAGTGATCCTTAGGACGTGGAAGTCAGATTGCCATTCCTCAGCTTAAGAGCCTTTCTGTCTTCTTAATTTTTATAAAAGTTACAATGTCTTCAAGTGGATTTTAGAAACCCCTTTGGTCTCCTCTTCATTCTTCACTGCCTCTTGACTACACCTCTCATACTCTCCCTCTTTCTCCATCTTTTCTGGCCACATTGTAATCCCTCTTGTTTCTCCATCCTGCCAAGGACACTGTATCACCTGTTGCTGGTACCGAATGGCCACAAATTTAGCCGATTAAACAAGAAGTATTTATTGTTTCTCTGTTCTCTAGGCTTGAAGTCTGACACATCTCACTGGGCAAAAATCAAGCTGTCTTAGGTCTTTGTTCCTTTCTGGCTGTTCTTGGGAAGAAGACTTCACTTTGTTTTACCAGTTCGTAGACACTGTCCGCACTCCTTGGCTCTAGTTTCCATTTCTCCATCTTTGAAGGCAGCTGTAGTGCATCCTTGACCATCTTTCACAGTCATGCTCCCTCTGCCACTCTTCTTATGCCTCTGTCTTCCACTTTTCAGGTCCCTTGTGATTGTATTCATCTCTTGCATGATCTAAGTTGATTTTCCTACTTTCTGCTTAGCTGACTAGTGACCTCAATGATACGTGCAGCCTTAATCTGCCTTGCTGTGTAATGTATCAGGTTCATGGGTCCTGAAGATCGGATGTGGACATCCTTCAGGAATCATTATTTCCCTACTACAGAAGATTATGCCTCAGAGCCCTCACTTGCTTTTCTCTCTGTTTGGAATCCTCTGTCCCCACAAAACTTACTGACCCCCTTCGTTAGTTTATGCAAGTCTCTGCTGAGTTTTAATATCATGGGAGAGGTCATCTTCAAGCACCCTATTGAATATACCATCTTATCTTTACTTGGCCTGCATGTATTGTATGTCATATGCTTTTGTTTACTGGTAGATCACCTCTTCCCTTTCAAATATAATCTCTATATGGTGTTTGTTTGTTTATGACTGCATCTTCAGCTCCTAGGATAGTCCTGGTACATGGAAGGATCTGTATATATTTGTCTGTTGGAAGCCATAGGGATTTGATTTCAGGACCCCACATGGATAAGTCAGAGATACTCAAGTTTATATATGTGAAGTATTTGCCTAGAACCTATATATATCCTCCCATATACTTTAAATCATGTCTGGACAGTTATAACACCAAATGCAATGCCTACCTATCACTTCATTCACAAGGAATCAGCATAGGACTCAGCATGTAAGAAATTCCAGTTTTGCTATTTGGAACTGGATTTTTTTCCCCAAATAATTTGTTATGCATTGTTGGTTGAATCCATGGATGCCAAACCCATTGATATGGAGGGCTGGTTATATATTGCAGAACAATTGTTGTTTTTTTTTGTCTGCAGATGGCTGCTTATCCATTTTCAAGTTTTTTCTTAGGTTTCCTTGACATGATTGGTTTTTTGTTTTGTTTTGTTTTGTTTTTTGTTTTTAAAATAACCTTTACTTTTAAAAAGTTAAGTACATTAGAGGAAACTGAAAAACACAAGAAGCAAAGAGCAAAGTCACAATCACAAGCAGTTTATAGTTTGACACATTCTTCTAGGTCCTGTGTGTCTGTAGGCACAACATCTAATTTTATGGGACTGAGATTGTATAGTATGTATCATGATTTTTCACACAGACATGATTGGTTTTATGTGTGTGCAGTTGACCCATGTCCTGTGGAAACTTCTAAACATAGTATTTTGTTTTTCATGACCACACTGAGTAAATATGCCTTCCCTGAGACCTACCCTGGAGCTTTCCATAGGGAGCATATTTACATCTGGGAAAAAAAGTCTTTTTGAATGAGGATTTCCAGCTAGCTTTCCTTTGAGAGATTTACCCATCCACAGCCCATTTGCTTTTCCAAAGTCTGCATGCACTTCACTGCACCCAGTTTCCTCCTTCCTTCCCTTAGAGGGGAAGAATGAGGATGAGAAGACACAAGTTATATAGCTGAATGTTGACTCTGTTTCTGATCATCTTTCTTCAAAAATGTGTGTATTTCCCTCATCTTTACATTATACAAATTTAGTTGTCAAAAAGTTAAAGGACACAGATTTTACAGACTTTTTCTTTATTTTTATAGATTTAATGCTATATTTTGAATTGGTAAGCTTCATGACCTGGAAGGAATTGGGGAATTACTTTCTCAAAATAGAAACATCCTGAGAGACCTTCCCTTATCCTGAAAGACCTCTTATTTATGAGTCATGGTGTATTAAATATATCCATTTACAGATGAGACCTGATTGTCCCCTTGACTCTCTTTGTGGGTGGGAACTGGAGGGTTTGTTTCACTCAGCCCACTCCTTGCAGGGAGGCAGTGTGCAAGCGAGTGAGTGCAGGAACTGGAGCAAATGAATGCTGGAATTGGCTGGTTGCTCCTGTCTGGTAGGAGCAGGCTCTGTGCGGGCCCACAGCAGTGTCCAAGCATGTTACACCACCAGTACTCTTTCAGCTCTGCTGTCTGGGGAAGTGCCAACCAGCTCAGTGGAGCATCAGGGTAGCAGCCCCTGCCCTCTTGGCACCTGGGTTCTTGTCCCACATCCAGGAAGAATCAGGTCACACCAACTGTATGAAAGGTGATGAATGCAGAAGACTTTATTGAGTGGTGGTTGGCTGTTAGCAGAAAAGGAGGCTAGAAAGGGGATGGGAAAGTGATCTGTTCTTGAAACCCAGCCATCTCTAGCTGAGCCCCCTCTGAAGCCACACCATCTGAGTTTAGCCACATCCATCCATAGTTTCTGACACTCAGTTGCTTCTCTGCTTGCCACTCAACCACTTGTACCCATGCCGCTGAGCTGCTTGTGTTGCTCTGCCAGCTAAAATATTTTATGGGCACAGGATAGTGGCAGGGCAGGCCAAAAAAAGCAACATTTGGGCGGAAAAACGGGGTCATCTGTTTTCATTTAGGGCCAAGGTTCCAGGGTGGGGTTTGGCTGGGAGCCTAGCCCTTCTGTATCACCACTGTATACCAATAGGTACCCACCCACTTACCTATTAATATATTCCAAGATTCCACCTTTGGAACTTAACTCTCCATCAGAAAAATTTACCTAATTCAGGACTTGGTAATATTCTGACAAAGTTTTGAACATTTTATGAGCATGAACCGTAGTAAGAAACACCTTTTTAGTTTTCACCCGGACAGTTTTCATGCATGTAGATGTATATGAGTGACTTTAGCTGACATTTCATGTAACAACGCCTTTCCTGCTTGAGTCCATGCTGTGATAATTTTCATTCTGGTTCCTTTTTGTAAATGTCTATCGCAGGTTTAACTTTATTTCAGCTTGCTGATTTGTAGTCTTGAATATAAAAGTTATATTGATATTTATCTACATCATAGGCTTTCTTTTCATTCCAAATGATTCTTCACATCTTTGATTGTTTGATCAGAAGCATCCCCCTTTGTGAACCCCTGAAAGGACAGCCTTTCGGATTCCCCTCAGAACTGCAGTTGTCCCTTGTACTCTTTCAGATAACCAAGTTACTGTCTATATCAAAACAGAAAAATAAGATTAAGTATTTTATATGTGTTATGCAAAATTCTTGTACAGAAATACTTTCAATTTGTAGATATAAACACTCTAAGGTGTTTGATGTTTAGTATCATCAAGGGTTAAACTAAAAAGTTTAGTGGGACATTTTACAGAGGACTGCTTTCATTTCATTCCAAGTGCAAATTCGGGAGTTTCTCAAAACTACCTTCACATTCAATAATTTCCTAGAAAGACTCTCAGAACTCACTGGATGCATTTATTCTCACAGTTACTGATTTTTACAGGGAAAAGATGCATATTATAGTTAACCAAGGAAAAAAACAAATAAGACAGAGTCCAGTGAAGTACCAAATGTGGATCTCCTATTGTATTCTCCCAGTAGAGTGGGGCATGTTACATACCCAAGATTAGCATATGACTTAGACACAGGGAACTACCAATCAGGGAAACTCAACTGAGTGCTGGGATCCAGAGTAATTACTGGGGTTCTGTTACATAGCCTTAATTGGTTGGTTGACTCCTGTGTGGTTATTTAGTCTCTTGGTCCACTGGTTCCCTGTGACCTAAAGCCCCTCATTAAATTCCCTTGTTATTTTTTCTAACATAGGGAATACCACCTGCCATTTCCCATCTCTCAGAGCTGTGGCTAGTCACAATCCTAAATTACATTGTTTCAGTATCAACAGTTACCCAAAGTTTGCCCCCAAGCAAACAAAGAGACTCTCCTCAGGCGTGACCCTTCAAGATCCTAGTGATTACCTCCCAGATACTGATGACAAAGTCCCAACGTCTATTTTTTTTTTTTTTTT
>NW_022437070.1:3537470-3565783 GCF_009761245.1 Sapajus apella | reverse complement strand
CGTTCAGGCAATTCTCCTGCCTCAGCCTCCTGAGTAGCTGGGATTACAGGCACGCGCCACCATGCCCAGCTAATCTTTTGTATTTTTAGTAGAGACGGGGTTTCACCATGTTGACCAGGATGGTCTCGATCTCTTGACCTCGTGATCCACCCGCCTCGGCCTCCCAAAGTGCTGGGATTACAGGCTTGAGCCACCGCGCCCGGCCCCAACGTCTATTTTTAAAAATGTTTTTTAAACCATCTAGTACTGAAAGGAAGCTTAACTTCTTTATAAGGATATATGATATACAGGCAAATATACAAAGTATTGTTATTGCTTTCCCTTACAATTCCTCTTGAGTCATAGTTCATTATGTACATAATAGTTTAATAATTTATCATGTAAGACTTCGGACGGAGTTGAAAAATTTTTAAAATAGTAGCAGGTTAAATGTGTATGTCATATTAATTTTTCATTAAAATTTTTATTTCTTTCTACTGAAGTGTGGCCAGGTGTATTCCACTTGCTATGGATCTAAAAAAATTTTTTTTATTTTATCAAGGATTTTATATTTGAGACATGGTGCAGTATGGTTTTTTTTTCTTTTTTTTTTTTTTTTTTTTTTTTTTTGAGACAGAGTCTCACTCTGTCACCCAGGCTGGAGTCAGCGGCATGATCTCGGCTCACTGAAACCTGTGCCTCCTGGGTTCAAGTGATTCTCCTGCATCAGCCTCCCAGGTAGCTGGGATTACAGGTGTATACCACACCACACATGGATGATTTTTGTATTTTAAGTAGAGACGGGGTTTCACCATGTTGGTCAGGCTGGTCTTGAACTCCTGATCTCAAGTTATCTGCCTGCCTCAGCCTCCCAAAGTGCTGGGCTTATGGGTGTGAGCCAGCACGCCCAGCGACATGGTATGGTTTTAGATTGCTCTCATGCAAACCAGAAACCAGGGTGCGCTTGGAAAACACAAACTGAATATTCATTGAAGTTTCATACCATGTCCTAAGTGTGAACTCTTAAAAATGCTGAACAGGGCATCACTTGTCCTGATCTCTTAATTTTGTATTCTGATAGGTGGCAAGATCCAACTTGAAATGAAGACTGTTCCAGAAGCAGGACCACATGAAGGGTGGTCCTGGCAGCAGATCTGGGAAGAAATTGCAAGTAACTTAACCAGGCCTCAAAACTCTACCATAAATAGCTCCCAGTTCTCTGAACAGAGTGATGCCCATTCCCAGGATGAGGAAGAACTAGCTATAATGCACACAGGACAGAAACCTTCCGATTGTGGGAAGTGTAAACAGTCCTTCAGTGGTGTTTCCATCTTTGATCTTTCTCAGCATATACACTCAGCAGAGAAGTCTCATTCCTGTGAGGAGTGTGGAAAAAGCTTCTGTTACATCTCAGCACTTCATATTCATCAGAGAGTCCACCTGGGAGAGAAACTCTTTAAGTGTGACTTGTGTGGTAAGGAATTCAGTCAGAGTTTACATCTGCAAACTCATCAGAGAGTGCACATTGGAGAGAAACCTTTCAAGTGCAAACAGTGTGGGAGAGGCTTCAGATGTAGATCAGCACTTACAGTTCATTGCAAATTACACATGGGAGAGAAACATTATAATTGTGAGGCATGTGGGAGGGCCTTCATTCACGATTTCCAGCTTCAGAAACATCAGAGAATTCACACAGGGGAGAAGCCATTCAAATGTGAAATATGTAGTGTGAGCTTCCGTCTTAGGTCAAGTCTTAATAGGCATTGTGTGGTCCACACAGGAAAGAAACCAAACAACACTGGGGAATATGGAAAAGCCTTCATTGGTAGGCTAGATTTGTGTAAGCATCAGACGATTCACACAGGAGAGAAACCATATAATTGTAAAGAATGTGGGAAGAGCTTCAGACGGTCCTCGTATCTTTTGATCCATCAGCGAGTCCACACTGGAGAAAAGCCATACAAATGTGACAGGTGTGGGAAGGGCTACATTACTAAGTCAGGTCTTGACCTGCACCACAGAGCCCACACAGGAGAGAGACCTTATAACTGTGATGATTGTGGGAAGAGCTTTAGACAGGCCTCAAGTATTTTGAATCATAAGAGACTCCACTGTCGAAAAAAGCCATTCAAATGTGAGGACTGTGGAAAGAGGCTTGTATACCGGTCATACCATAAAGACCAACAGAGAGACCGCAGTGGAGAAAACCCATCCAAATGTGAGGACTGTGGGAAGCGCTACAAGAGGCGTTTGAATCTTGATTTAATTTTATCATTATTTTTAAATGACATGTAAGTGTTGTACATATTTATGTGGTACGGTGTGATATTTGAATACATATATATGATATATAATGATCAAATCAGTGTAGCATATTTATCACCTCAAAGAATTATCTCTTTGGGTTGGGAAAATTCAAAATTCGTTGTTCTAGCAATTTGAAAATAAATGTTGTTTTTCATAGTCACCTTTAGTGCTGCAGAACAGTAGAAGTTCTTGCTCCTATCTACCTGTACTTCTGTATCCATTAGCCAAACTTTGGCCATCCCACCTATCTCCTACCCTTCCCTGCCTCTAAAGCCATTGTTCTCACTACTTCTATGAAATCAGCTTTTTTAGCTTCCATATGTGAGTGAGGACAGTCGGTATTTATCTTTCTTTGCTTGGCTTATATTAAACATAATGTCCTCCAAAGCTCATCCTTGTTGCCACAAGTGACATGATTTTGTTTCTTTGTTATATCTAAAGAGTATTTCATTGTGTATATATGCTACCTTTTCTTCACCTATTGATGGACACTTAAGTGGGTTCCATATCTTGACTATTGTGAATAGTGCTGCAGTGAACATGGGAGTGCAAATATCTCCTTGACATACTGATTTCCTTTCCTTTGGATATACCCAATAGTGGGATTGCTATATCACTTGAAATATTAGGCCTCAGAGGCTTCACACAGGAGAGATGTGGGAAGAAAGTTGCCCAGGTGCCAAGGCAAGAGACTAAGAGCACAATCTGTCCCAGTATAATCAATAACTGATTACTTAGTGTTAGCAATGATACCAAATATATTTAGAAACAATCACATAATCAATTATATAATCAATCTTATTAAATCATTATTCTTTATTAGTCTTTGCTTTAGTATTATAGCATAAGAACATTCTAGTCTTTTTTTTTTTTGTTTTGTTTTTTTTTTTTTTTTTGAGACGGAGTTTCGCTCTTGTTACCCAGGCTGGAGTGCAATGGCACGATCTCGGCTCACTGCAACCTCCGCCTGCTGGGCTCAGGCAATTCTCCTGCCTCAGCCTCCTGAGTAGCTGGGATTACAGGCACGTGCCACCATGCCCAGCTAATTTTTTGTATTTTTTTTAGTAGAGACGGGGTTTCACCATGTTGACCAGGATGGTCTCGATCTCTTGACCTCGTGATCCACCCGCCTCAGCCTCCCAAAGTGCTGGGATTACAGGCTTGAGCCACCGTGCCCGGCCATTCTAGTCTTATAGTATAGAAACAACCACGTGAAATACAATTAGGAACTGAAGGGACATTGTGAGAAGTGATCAGGAGACAAGAGTGAGAGCCTTGCGGTAGCGCCAGTGCCTGGGAAGTCACCCGCTAGTTAGCAGGCTGTGAAGGGAAGCTTCCGTTTCACTGGAGGAGTTCAGAGAACACTCTGCTCTGCCCCGCTGTTGAGGGAAGACCTGACATTAGCCAGATCTGCCCACAGACGTCCAGGGGCTTAAATGCCTCTCTGTGGTGCTGTGCTCTGATGTCACCATCCTTGTCCACTTTCATGTTCCACTTTCCCACCTGGCTCTCCTTTTAAGTTCTTAGAAGTTGTGAGAAGTAAGAGCAGGGGAATTCTAAAAACCTTTGATCTTTCTGATATGTGTGTAGAAAAGTGCTGACATATGTGCCTCCCTCCCTTGCAGCGGCTATCTGAAAGCGGAGGGCCCGCTGTTCTGTAAGCACGTGATTTGCTTGACCCTATCAATCATGTCAGATGATTCACTCTCCTTACCCTGCCCCCTTGCCATGTACACAATAAATATCAGTGTGTCCATGCATTCAGGGCCACTACTGGACTCCATGCCTTGGTAGTAGTGGTACCCCAGGCCCAGCTGAATTATTCTTTTATCTCTGTGTCTTCTGTCTTCCTTTCCTGCGATCTATCATCTCTGCACACAAAAGAACACCCACTAGACCCTGTGGGACTGGACCCTGCAGAGAGAAACCATGGAAGTGTGGGGAGATGGTATGTGCTTCATTCAGGCTTCAAATCTTCAACTTCATCAGTATCCACACTAGAGAGAAACCGTAGTAGTGTGATGTGTGTGATAAAGTCTCTACTCAGTCTCACTGCAGTCTCCTGCGAGAGTTCACAAAGGAGAGAAACATTAAAAATAAGAGGCATGTGGTAAGCACTTCAGTGTGACTTCATAGCTTATCATTTATCACAGAATCAATGCCGGTGATAGTTTTCTTCTGGTCTTGTGGGAGGCAAAACATTTGTTTAAAGTTAGTGTTTCAGCCATAGCTCAGCATACCCCAGGGTTCGTGGGACTGTCATAGCAGAGAATGCTTGCAAGTCGTGCTGCAGGGTTTCAAACAGAAGTCTGACAATTAGTTATTATTCAGGAGACAGTCCTTAGTATAAAAGTTTGTTCACACACTTTCAAAACACTAATGATGAACATGTCAAAATTGATGATCACTAGAATGTCAGCCACACGTGTCTGTTTTTTTGCTGCATCCTTACATCGCTTGAGTCTGGAAGATTGAGGCTGCAGTGACCTATGTATGATAGTGCTACTGCACTCCAGTCAGAGCAACAGAGTGACACTCTGTCTCAAAAAAAAAAAAATTAAATATCCTTTGTGTGTTTCTGGACAAACATCTTTCTGCTTCTGGGATTTTTTTTTGAGTGTATGTACATAATGTGTTACAATTATATTCTCATTTTTTCTTTAGCAATGAATATTTGCTGATATTTTTCTATTTTATAATTGTATGAATTATTTTTAGATTTCTCAGTGAACATCGGAAACCCCATCTCTACAAAAAATACAAAATTAGCCAGTTGTGGTGGCACATGTCTGTAGTCCCAGCTGGAGACTACTGGAGAGGCTGAGGCAGGAGAATTGCTTGAACCCAGAAGGCAGATATATAGACTAATGGAATAGCATTGAGAGTCCATAAAGAAACCCATACATCTAAGGCCACTTCATTTTCAAGAAGGATCCAAGATTACTTTATGGAGACAGAATGGTCTCTTTGACCAATACTGGTAGGACACCTATACACAGACACGACATAATGAAGTTAGATTGTATCTCACACTACACTTAAAAATTAACTCAAAATTGACAATGCCCTAATGAAAGAGCTGAACTATAAAAGCATTAGAAGAAAACACAGAAGTAAATCTTCCTGACTTTTTATTTGGAATGGATTCTTCAATGAGACAATATGAGCAAAAGCAGATAAAAATACCTAAATGGGACTTAAGTTTTAAAAAATTCTACACATACATGGCATACATGAACATTGTCAGGAACATGAAAAGACCATACAGCATGAATTGTACTATCCAGGATATATAAAAAATTCTTAAAACTCAATAAAAGAAACCACCCAATTAAAAGTTGGGCAAAGGGCCGGGCGCAGTGTCTTATGTCTGCAATCCCAGCTCTTTGGGAGGCTGAAGTGGGCAGGTCACTTGAGGCCAGTAGTTCAAGACCAGTCTGGCCAAAACGGCGAAACCCTGTCTTTACTCAAAATACAACTAGCCAGACGTGGTGGCCTCCTGGGCTCAAACTATCCTTCCATATCAGCCTCTTGAGTAGCTGGGACTACAGGCGCGCGCCACTTCAGGACTTCCTGTCTATTCAATATTTTCTCTTGAGGGCTCAGGGAGAGGGAAGGACCCTGAGAGTTCAGGGTCACAGTCCACATTCCTGACCAGGCGCTTGGGTCTATGGGATTTATTCCTCGTGGACATTGTGAGAAGCCGCTGGAGGGTGACACTATAGAACGTCTCCTTTGGCATTCAAAAAAGCGTAGCGCAGGCGATTGGCAAGTAGTCTCAAGGCAGCGTGTCCGGGGAATTCTGGGAAATGTAGTCCACACACTCCTCCGGGTAGGGGGCACTTCCGCTCCCGGGGGGTGAGGTTGCTGCAGTGCATTCGGTGGAAATTCTATGGTCTGCGTCTGTCGGTCCTTCTAAACACGTCCCCTAGCAATGCGGGCTCGCCAACCACCTGGAATTTGACTAAGGGGAGAAGGAGCCTCGTTGGAAAACGGAGGTTTGGAAGGGCAGCGGCCGCTCTTTGTGTTCTGGTCAGCGGAGCCTTCTTGGTCCTAGCGTCCCCAGGGATGGGGCTGGGGGTTGGGACTCGGTCGGGACGCGTCTCGCCTGGTTTGAGGGTTTCTGGGGCTCTCACTCTTTCAGTCCGCCTCCCTCCATCCCACCTGTGAGACTACTTTCCCACCATGTAGAGTTGGGATGTTATTAATCTCCCTGTACCCCCCGCTGCTGTTCTTTAAAATGGGGACTTTAGGACCATGCTAATGAAATCGTTCTGGGAACTGGAAGAGGTAACACAAATGAAAGCCTTAAAGCAGCCCCTGTCCCTTAGTGACTGGTGGTCTCTTCTTAGTGTTTATTTCCCACGATGCCTGTCAGATCCCTGGGCAGGGTAAGAACTCCAGCTGCAGGGACCCGGCCCTTGTCTGATTCCTGCAGGGCTCTGGGTGATCCCGGACGCCTTCTGACCTCTTTTTAGGAAGGTGAGAGGTGTGTCCACTTCCACGAAGGGAGAAGAGCATTAAACTTTTATGGGGGACGGCGACGCGGTCATGGTATTTCACAGCTTTCTCCTTCCCCAGCCTGGTTCTGAAAAAAAGCTGCAGGGAGGGGCTTCTTGGCTACTGAGGGCAAGGCTCTACGTGAGTGGTCCTTGGCTTTTTTTCTTTTACAGAGATGCTCACCTCAACCGAGAATGTAGGATGTGTTCTCAGGCTTGGGTGTTGATAATAATTAAGCATTAATTGGTAACGTCATTCCAAGGGCCTTATACAATGGTCACATTTTCACCACGCCTTGGCCCTGTGGAGAGGTACTGCTTTTTTTTCGCTTTAAAGATGAACCAGATGCAAAGGAGCGGGAGTTATTTGCGCATTGTCCCCTAAGTAGTAAAAGGTGGAGCTGCGGTTGAAACCTGCGCATTACAGGTCAGAGCGTTTGTTGATAATCTTTTGGATATATTCTCATTGAGGCAGAGAAACTAGCTGGAATCTTCTGTGGAAAGCAAGTTAGGACTTGACTGAAGGACCTTAAAAGCAAGGCTCATGGGTTCGGACTGTTCTGGGAGTTTGTCAACTATTTCGTTTATTACAGTCATTCATTTATTACAAATATTTAACTTGTAATGCAATGGTATCATTGTGGAGCGTTCAGAAATTAGAGAAATACAAGTCGTACAAGTTTATAATTACCCATGAATCCAGCATGTGAAGATAGTAACCGTTAATCTTCGAATACATTTCTTTTTAGTTTTTCCTTTGGTATATTTGCATATTTATTTATAAACATTTAAACAAAATTTTATAATTTTAAAACTGTGTTTCCCCTTATGTGTTTAACTATGGAAATTTGGAAACACTGCCAAGAGGGAAATAACTAGTGAACTGCGATGTTATATCATGCTCATCCTAATTTATCTCTTTGTTATTTTTGTAAATGTTTCCTAATAATATTTTAACACTTTATTTTCGTATCATTTGAAACCTATAGAAAAGTTGCAAAAATAGTATTAGAAATTCTCATATACCCTTTACCCAAATTTGCCAAGTGTTTATTCACATTTTTCATGTTTGCTTTGTTGTTGCTCATAAGCCAGATACCAGGAACATACCTGTAGCCAGAAACCATTGCTAGTAGCTTTCTGCAGCAAGGAAGCCCACGTTCCAAGGTAATTGTGTGTGTGTCTTGGTAAGAGGTGTTTAGGAAAGGCTGGTTATAGGGTTTCACATAACATGCTAGATAATATTAGATATACTGGCTAGGCATGGCGGCTTATGTCTGTAATCCCAGCACTTTAGGAGGCTGAGGTAGGCAGATCACTTGAGACCAGGAGTCCAAAACCAACCTGACCAAACATGGAGAAACCCCATTTCTACTAAAAATTCAAAAATTAGCTGAATGTAGTGGTGTGTGCCTGTAATCTCAGCTATTAGAGAGGCTGACCTATGAGAATCGTTTGAACCCGGGAGGCAGAGGCTGCTGTGAGCTGAGATGGTGCCCCTGCACTCTGGCCTGAACAACCGAGTGAGACTGTGTCTCAGAAAAAATAATTAGATATTATACTAAGTAATATTGTTATGTGTTACATATCCGATAGATCTATTAAAAGACTACTAATAGTAGTTGTGTTATTTATTAGATAGTGTTGGATACCATATTACATAACATTGTTATCTAATCTGCAGTTTTCATATTTAAATTTGTTCAGTTTTTTATTTTGGTCCTTATAACTATCGCTGCCCCACTTTTTACCTGCAACCCCAACCCCAAAGTCCAATTTTATGCATTGTCTTTCTTTTCTTTTTTTTTTTTTTTTTGGGGGGGGGGCGGAGTTTCGCTCTCGTTACCGAGGCTGGAGTGCAATGGCGTGATCTCGGCTCACCGCAACCTCCGCCCTCTGGGTTCAGGCAATTCTCCTGCCTCAGCTTCCTGAGTAGCTGGGATTACAGGCACGCGCCACCATGCCCAGCTAATGTTTTGTATTTTTAGTAGAGACGGGGTTTCACTGTGTTGACCAGGATGGTCTCGATCTCTTGACCTCGTGATCCACCCGCCTGGGCCTCCCAAAGTGCTGGGATTACAGGCTTGAGCCACCGCGCCCGGCTGCATTGTCTTTATTGTCACATTTCTATACTCTTCTTTAATTTAGAAGGATTCCACAGCCTTTGTCTTTTATATGCATGGGCTTTTGAAGAGTATAAGCAAGTTATTTGGTAGAAGGGCATTCATTTGGGGTTTATCTGATACATTTCGTGTTTAGGTTTAGATTATGCTTTTTTTTTTTTCAGAGACAGAGTCTCACTCTTGTTGCCCAGGCTGGAGTGCAGTGGTGTGATCTCGGCTCACTGCAACCCCTGCCTCCGAGGTTCAAGCAATTCTTTTGCCTCAGCCTCTCGAGTAGCTGGGATTACAGGTGCCCACCACCATGGCCAGCTAATTTTTGTATTTTTAGTACAGACAGGGTTTCACTATTTTGGCCAGGCTGGTCTTGAACTCCTGATCTCATGATCCACCCGCCTTGGCCTCCCAAAGTGTTGGGATTACAGGCATGAGCCACTGTCCCTGGCAGATTATGCATTGTTGGTAGGGATACCATAGTAGTGGTGAGACGTCCTTTTCATTGCAATATAACAGTGTCCAAATGATGTTGGATTGTCCCTTGACTGGTGATCTCAACTTCATTCACTTTCACAAGATGAAGTCTTTCAGGTTTGTCCCCTGTGAAGTTACTTTTTTTAAATTTTGAAAATAATAAAGTTTCTAATGGGGAGATATATTATTAGTGGATATTCTACTGTAAAGATGAGTTTCCACTTCCCATTTATTCATTCTTTTATTCAACTATAAATATTCTATTGATATGGACTCAGAATTCAGTCTTACTGATTCAATGACATGTGGATTAACAATTATTTTTTCCACTTCTATCAAGATACATTTCACATATAACTTTCACGCATTTCAGACATAGAACTCAATGATTTTTAGGAATTTTGTGAAGTGGAATAACCATCATTATGATTCAGTTTAGATCATTTTCATCTCCCAGTTGGACTCCTTGTGCCTATTTATAGCTAAGCCCATTCTCACCTCAAATGTGAAGCAACAACAAATCTACTTTCTCTATACATACATTTGCCTATTCTGAACGTTTCATATAAATGGGATCATACAGTCCGTGGGTTTTTGTGACTGGCTTCTTTCACTTAACGTTTCCAGGTTTACGCATGTTGTAGCATGAGTCAGTACTTCATTTCTTTAAATTTCCAAGAAAATTCCATTGTATGGATAGACCACAATTTGTCTGTCCATTTACCCACAGGAGGGCATTTTGGTTGTGTGCAATTCTGGGTTATTATGAATAATGCTGCTGCGAACGTTCAAGTGCTAATTCATAATACATGTTCGTGTTGTTGGGCAGCATCCCTGACCATCCCTTCATGTCTTTTTTTTTTTTTTTTGCCTTCCATGACACATTCCAGGCACAATTCTCTCTTCCCTCGAACGGCATAACTGAGGACTCTGCAAATTCCCTAAAGTAGGAGGAAAAAGGACCATGTTCAAGGTGAGTAAGGCTTATCTCTTTTGCTGTTCAAATTCCAACTCACTACTTAAGATTGTCTTGTGTTTCTCTCAGTCTTGGGAAGACTCAAGGAGAACAAGTTATTTGTGCACCTGTTGTATGCCAGGTGGCTCCTTGTTTCTTTTGTGCTGAGTTTGCATTTGGATTTGGTTTTGTTTACTTTTACCATTATTTATGTTCCGTGTAGAAATTTAGTGGGAAGGAACAATTCTCCCATTTCACTACATCCCTTCACACTAATTAGGCATTTTTATTTTGTCATGCTACTCCTCATGTACATTCATAACTGTATTTGTATGGATACTTAGCTAATTTAAATTGTGTTCTTTTTGTTTAATATGATATAATGTTTGTTGTTTATGATTGCATTATGTTCCCATTGAATTGATGTTCTTTTTTTTTTTTTTTTCTTGATATGGAGTCTTGCCCTGTCGGCCAGATTGCAGTGCAGTGGTGCGATCTCGGCTCACTGCAACCTCCACCTCCCAGGTTCAAGCGATTCTTCTACCTCAGCCTCCCAAGTAGCTGGCATTACAGGTGCCCACCACCATGCTGGCTAATTTTTGTATTTTTAGTAGAGACGGGGTTTCACCATGTTGGCCAGGCTGGTTTTGAACTCTGACCTTGTGATTCGCCTGCCTTGGCCTCCCAAAGTGCGTGGATTACAGGTGTGAGCCACTGCGCCTGGCCACTGTTCCTATTTAACTACTTTATGCTCACAGACACTCGGAGCTCAATTTTGAAGGCTACTTTTGACATGTGCCATGTTGGCTGTTTTGTAGATAAAATATCCACATGTGGCATAGCACAGCAGGCCGTAACTGTGGCTTCACACAAGGATTTCTGGAGATTTTCACATAGGAAGAGCTGGATTTTGTTTTCCCCATGCTTAAGTCATGCATTGTATGTATATTATTTACCGTTTCTTTTTTATTCCTTATGTATTAAGGAGTTTGACCAAATGATAGGTAACTTTAGTTTCAAATGTCCATGTTATCAGAAGATTCTCTAGTCACTATGTTCTGTTCCTTTATTTATTCCTCAGAACAGCTGAATGATGCAATTCTCAGCTTCATCTTCCTCTTAAATATGTGAAACAAGAAACCTGCTGAGGTTCAGAGAGGAAACCCAGGGTTGGCATGTTAGTTATTTTGCTAAATTGAAAGAGAGAGACAAGAAGAAAGAGGATTCTCCATTGAAGGACCTGTGTCTTCTGGTATGGGTGTCTGGAGTGCCCTCTTGAGTGATGACATCCACTGGTGGCATAGCTCCTCCCTGGCCCCTACCTGGGGGACCTCTTCTCTTCTTGTCCTAGCACCTCCTCAGGTGCACCTAGTACCCCAGACACCAAAAGACAGTGATTCCTACACTCAATATAGAAAATCTTTAACTTCCTAACGGCAAAGATGGCTTACAGAGTGTTACCAGGAAATGTAATAGCCTAAGGCGAAAATATTTACCACTTTGATATCTAAAAAAGACACACTCCAAAATAAGAATCTTATGTACAGAATGGATTAAAAAAATTCAAAGGAATATGAATAAAGGACATTAATACATTAATTGATAAATTTTAGAGGAGAAATAGAAAGGGCCAATACATATTTGAAAAGGTAATTGTACTATTTATAATTAAATCATGGGATTAATAAGGTGAATTATTCTCTCTAATGAGATTATCAAAATCACAAGAAATTCAATAATCTGCCTTTGGCTATTTTAAGAAAAAGCAGGGTAATGTATCCCCTTGAAAGATTTTGGAGTTTGATAAAAATTGAGATCTGACATATATAATCACAATTTTTAACATTTTTATTTTTTGATGTTTTAATTTCTGTTTGAAATTATTTTTATTCTTTTTAAATTTTTATTTATTCATTTTTTATTGTACTTTAGGTTCTGGGGTACATGTGCAGATCATGCAAGATTGTTGCATAGGTACACACATGGCAATGTGGCTTCCTGCCTCCATCCCCCCATCACCTACATCTGGCATTTCTCCCCATGTTATCCCTCCCCAACCTCCTCACCCCGCCTCTGTCCCTCCCTTGGCCCCCTCCAACAGACTCCAGTGTGTGATGCTCTCCTCCCTGTGTCCATGTGTTCTCATTGTTCAACACTCGCCTATGAGCGAGAACATATGGTGTTTGATTTTCTGTTCTTGTGTCAGTTTGCTGAGAATGATGGTTTCCAGATTCATCCATGTCCTTATAAGGGACACAAACTCATTTTTTATGGCTACATAGTATTCCATGTTGTATATGTGCCACATTTTCCTTGTCCAGTCTATCATTGATGGGCATTTGGGTTGGTTCCAGGTCTTTGCTATCGTAAACAGTGCTGCTGTGAACATATGTGTGCATGTCTTTAAATAAAATGATTTATAATCCTTTGGTTATATACCCAGTAATGCGATTGCTGGGTCAAATGTAATTTTTATTTCTAGGTCCTTGAGGAAGTGCCACACCGTCTTCCACAATGGTTGAACTAGTTTACACTCCCACCAACAGTGTAAAAGTGTTCCTATTTCTCCACATCCTCTCCAGCATCTGTTGTCTCCAGATTTTTTAATGATCACCATTCTAACTGGCATGAGGTGGTATCTCAATGTGGTTTTGATTTGCATTTGTCTAATAATCAGTGATGATGAGCATTTTTTCATATGTTTGTTGGCCTCATATATGTCATCTTTTGAAAAGTGTCTGTTCAGGCCGGGCGCGGTGGCTCAAGCCTGTAATCCCAGCACTTTGGGAGGCCGAGGCGGGTGGATCACGAGGTCAAGAGATCGAGACCATCCTGGTCAACATGGTGAAACCCCGTCTCTACTAAAAATACAAAAAATTAGCTGGGCATGGTGGTGCGTGCCTATAATCCCAGCTACTCAGGAGGCTGAGGCAGGAGAATTGCCTGAACCCAGGAGGCGGAGGTTGCGGTGAGCCGAGATCGCGCCATTGCACTCCAGCCTGGGTAACATGAGTGAAACTCCGTCTCAAAAAAAAAAAAAAAACAAAAAAAGAAAAGTGTCTGTTCATATCCTTTGCCCACTTTTGGATGGGTTTGTTTGTTTTTTTCTTGTAAATCTGTTTTAGTTCTTTGTAGATTCTGGATATTAGCCCTTTGTCAGATGGGTAGATTGCAAAAAATTTTTCCCATTCTGTTGGTTGTCAGTTAACTCTAATGATTGTTTCTTTTGCTGGGCAAAAGCTCTAGAGTTTAATTAGGTCCCATTTGTCTGTTTTGGCTTTTGTTGCCAATGCTTTCGGTGTTTTAGTCATGAAGTCGTTGCCTATGCCTATGTCCTGAATGGTTTTGCCTAGGTTTTCTTCTAGGGTTTTTATGGTTTTAGGCCTTATGTTTAAGTCTTTAATCCATCTGGAGTTCATTTTAGTATAATGTGTCAGGAAGGGGTCCAGTTTCTGCTTTCTGCACACTGCTAGCCAGTTTTCCTAACACCATTTATTAAACAGGGAATCCTTTCCCCATTGCTTGTTTTTGCCACGTTTGTCAAAGATCAGATGATTGTAGATGTGTGGCGTTGCTTCCAGGGCCTCTGTTCTGTTTCATTGGTCTATATCTCTGTTTTGGTACCAGTACCATGCTGTTTTGATTACTGTAGCCTTGTAATATAGTTTGAAGTCAGGGAGCATGATGCCTCCAGCTTTGTTCTTTTTGCTTAGGATTGTCTTGACTATGCGAGCTCTCTTTTGGTTCCATATGAAGTTTAAGGTGGTTTTTTCCAGTTCTGTGAAGAAGGTCATTGGTAGCTTGATGGGGTAGCATTGAATCTATAAATTACTTTGGGCAGTATGGCCATTTTCATGATACTGATTCTTCATAACCATGAACATGGAATGTTTTTCCATCTGTTTGTGTCCTCTCTTATTTCCTTGAGCAGTGGTTTGTAGTTCTCCTTGAAGAGGTCCTTTACATCCTTTGTTAGTTGTATTCCTAGGTATTTTATGTGAATGGGAGTTTGCTCATGATTTGGCTGTTAGTCTGTTATTGGTGTATAGAAATGCTTGTGATTTCTGCACATTGATTTTGTATCTTGAGACTTTGCTGAAGTTGCTTATCAGTTTAAGGAGATTTTGGGCTGAGATGATAGGGTCTTCTAAATATACAATCATGTCGTCTGCAAATAGAGACAGTTTGACTTCCTCTTTTCCTAATTGAATACTCTTTTTTTTTTTTTTTCTTGCCTAATTGCTCTGGCTAGAACTTCCAATACTATATTGATTAGGAGTGGTGAGAGAGGGCATCCTTGTCTAGTGCCAGATTTCAAAAGGAATACTTCCAGTTTTTTCCCATTCAGTATGATATTCGCTGTAGGTTTGTCATAAATAGCTTTTATTGTTTTAACATATGTTCCTTCAGTACCCAGTTTATTGAGAGTTTTTAGCATAAAGGGCTATTGAATTTTGTCAAAGGCCTTCTCTGCATCTATTGAGATAATCATGTGGTTTTTGTCTTTGGTTTTGTTTATGTGATGGATTATGTTTATAGACTTGCATTTTGCTCTATTGCCTGGGATAGAGTACAGTGATGTGAGTGTAGCCTACTGCAGCCTTGAACGCCGGGGGTCCAGATCTTCCTGCCCCAGTCTCCTGAGTAGCTAGGACTACAGGCACTCACCACCATGCCTGGCCAAGTTTTTAAATGTATAAAGATGGTGTCTTGCTGTGTTGCCTACACTGGTCTCGAACTCCTGAGTTCAAGCAGTTCCCCCACCATAGCCTCTTAAAGCACTGGGATTACAGGTGTGAATCACTGAACCTGGTTTGAAATTATTTAATTTAAATTAATTAATTTATTATTTTATTTTATTTCGTTTTTGAAATGGAGTCTTGCTCTGTTGTCCAGGCTGGAGTGCAGTGGCGCAATCTTGGGTCACTGCCACCTCTGCTTCCCGGGATCAAGTGATTCTTATGCCTCAGCCTCCCAAGTGTCTGGGATTATAGGCATGTGCCACCATGCCCAGCTAAATTTTTGTGTATTTTCTAGAGGCAGAATTTTGCTATGTTGCCCAGGCTGGTGTCGAACTCCAGAGCTCAAGTGATTTGCTTGTCTCGGCCTCCAAAAGTACTGGGATTATAGGCATGAGCTAGCACACCCAGCCAAAATTATTTTAAATGATGAGACTGGAGAGTAAGGTCTACGTAACCCAATTTTGTTCGCAGGATTGGTAATAATGAAAACTACATAAAATTAAATATTCATTATTTAGAATAGATAAAGATAGATCATCAGTTCTCTGTAATACTATGCAGACATGAAATAGATAACTATAATGAAAGTTATATTAAAAGGTAATAAAATTAACTAATGTTAATTAAATACCTAGTCTGTGCCACAGACTTTTCCCCATTTATAGTCTCTTGTTTATCCCTGGAGAAAACTAATGTAATAGTCTTTATACAGTGAAGAAACCAATGCATGTAGGCAAACTTATCCAAAGTCACGTGGCTGGGAAGGCAAAGGCACAGAGCCTTAGGATTGAGCCTTGTGAGTGTGCATACACAGTGTGCTCATAGCCACACTGGCTCCACATCATGACATTCAATGCTGCAATTAATGTGTATAGTTTGTGTCTTGTTTGTTTGTAAGTGATGCTGCTAAATATAGTTTGTGTCTTGAGAGTACAGAGGACCCACTCCATAGCTGTCCCACATAGGTCACCATAAACTTGTTAGTTTGGCAGATATTAAAGAAAATGGGCCAGATGCAGTGGCTCAGGCCTGTAATCCCAGCACTTTGGGAGGCTGAGGTTGGCAAGTCGCCTGAGGTCAGGAGTTCATGACCAACCTGGCCAAAATGGTGAAACCCTGTCTCTACTAAAAATGCAAAAATTAGCCAGGTGTGGTGGTGGGCGCCTGTGATCCTAGCTATTTGGGAGGCTGAGGCAGGAGAATCATTTGAACCCAGGGGGCAGAGGTTGCAGTGAGCCAAGATCGTGCCATTGCACTTAGCCTGAGTGACAGAGCAAGGCTCCATCTCAACAAAAAAAAAAAAAAAAGAAGAAAGAAAAGGCCGGGCGTGGTGGCTCAAGCCTGTAATCCCAGCACTTTGGGAGGCCGAGGTGGGTGGATCGCGAGGTCAAGAGATGGAGACCATCCTGGTCAACATGGTGAAACCCTGTCTCCACTAAAAATACAAAAAATTAGCTGGGCATGGTGGCACGTGCCTGTAATCCCAGCTACTCAGGAGGCTGAGGCAGGAGAATTGCCTGAGCCCAGGAGACGGAGGTTGCGGTGAGCTGAGATCACGCCATTGCACTCCAGCCTGGGTAACAAGAGCAAAACTCCATCTAAAAAAAAAAAAAAAAAAAAAAAAAAAGCAAGAGAGAGAGAGAGAAAGAAAATGATAATATCCAGGGTTCAGGTACCAGAGAGAACAATGGGCATTATCAAACAAGGTTGGGACTGAATTGCTAAATGTTGCTGGAGCAACTGGCAAGTTTCTTTGAAACCTATATATCTGTGGCCCAGGATGCTGCATTTAGAGTGCTGGAGGGTTACATACAAGGAGACTCAGTAAGTGCACAAAGTAAACTGTAGGACTTTTCATCATTCCTCTTCTGGTACAGGTCTGGAAAATCAATTACAGATTTCCCATTCATTCTGTCTGTATCCTGGCAATGATACAGACAGAGTGAATGGGAAATCTGTAAGTTGACCTATGTCTCTCAAGATCTACAGCAACTTCTCACCCATACCCTTCAGCTGCTCAGTGCCACCCTTCTCCCCGGAATCATTGGTCATGAGATTGAGATTACATATGTTTGATGTCGTAGGAGGCAGTGACCTTCAAGGATGTGGCTGTGGTTTTCACTGAGGAGGAGCTGGGGCTGCTGGGCCCTGCCCAGAGGAAGCTGTACCGAGATGTGATGCTGGAGAACTTCAGGAACCTGCTGTCAGTGGGTGAGCACAGACACCCTCTGTAATGGAACATCAGGCCCCAAGAGTGGCTTTGTATCCTAGAGTGTTTGTATTAATTTGTTCTTATGCTGCTATGAAGAAATACTCAAGATGGGATAATTTATAAAGAAAAGACATTTCATTGACTCACAGTTTCACATGGCTGGGAAGGCCTCAGGAAACTTAAAGTCATGGTCAAAAGTGAAGGGGAAGGAAGGCATCTTTTTCACAGTGCGGCAGGAAGAAGTGCTGAACAAAGTGCGAAAGGCCCCTTGTAAAACCATCAGATCTTGTGAGAACTCACCCAGTATTATGAGAACAGCATGGAGGAAACTCCTCCCATGATTCAGTTATCTCCCACCAGGACATATGGGGATTATGGGAACTACAATTCAAGATGAGATTTGGGTGGGGACACAGCCAAACCATATCAGTGTTCAAGTTTGAGTACGCAGTGAGAACCTAAATTTCTACTAAATTTTACCTAGGATGTATTGGGATTAAGCATGTGACTTTGTTCACAGGGCATCAACCTTTCCACGGAGACACTTTTCACCTCCAAAGAGAAGAAAAGTTTTGGATGATGGAGACGGCAACCCAAAGAGAAGGGAATTCAGGTAGGAACCAAGCAACCATGCATCCTTGTATGTCCTTGTATACGACTCCCCCATCGGTTTTACTTCTGTCCATTGCCCAACTCCATTGCCCTGGTGCAAATGGCCAAACCTGTTTCCTGGATTATTACAACCTCCTTCCTGCTGGTTGTCCTGCTCCCCCCACCCCTCTTTCCACCCTGACATCTGTTTTCCTCATAGCAGCCAAAGTGATCCTTAGGAAATGTAAGTCAAATTGCCATTCCTCAGCTTAAAAGCCTTTAACTTCTTATTTGTGTTAAAGTTACAATTGCTTTCAGTGCCTTTTAGAGACCCTGGATCTGCTCTTCATCCCCCACCGCCTCTCTGATGACATCTCCTGTGCTTTCCCTCTTGCTTCATCTTTTCCAGCCCTGTTGTCCTCCCTACTGTTTCTCATCCTGCCAAAGACACTGTATCACCTGTTGCTGGTACCCAGTGACCACAAACTTAGCAGATTAAACAACAAACATTTATCTTTGTGTTCTTCAGATATGAAGTCTGACACATCTCACTGGACAAAAATCAAGGTGTCCCTAGGGCTTTGTTCCTTTCTGGATGTTCATGGGGAAAAGCCTTCACTTTCGTTTACCAGTCCCTGGGCACTGTCCACACTCCTCCATCTTCAAAGGCAGCTCCATTGCATCCCTGACCATTCTTTCATAGTCATGCCACCATTCTTCTTAAGCCTCTGTTTTCCACCTTTCAGGTCCCTTGTGATCGGACTGGTCACTCCCACATAATCTAGAATGACTTTCCTACTTTCTGTTTAGCTGACTAGTGACCTTAATTGCATCTGCAACCATAATCTCTCTTGCTATGTAACATAACAGGTTCATAGGTCCCGGAAGTCGGATGTGGACATCTTTCAGGAACCATTGTTCTGTCTACTACAGAAGCTTCTGTCTTAGAGTTTATACATGCTCTTCTTTCTGATTGGAATATGCTTTCACCTCAAAACCTTCTGACCCTTCCTTTATTCTGGTCTCTGTTTGGTTTTAATATCATGAGAAAGGCCTTCTTTGACCACTCTATTTAAAATACCAGCTGGGCATGGTGGCTTCACACCGGTAATCTCAGGACTTTGGGAGGCTGAGGCAGGCAGATAGCTTGAGGCCAGGAGTTCCAGACCAGCCCGGCCAGCATGGCGAAACTCTGACTCTACTAAAAATACAAAAATTAGCTGGGTGTGGTGGCACAGTCCTGTAATCCCAGCTACTCAGGTGTCTGAGGCACAAGAATCGTTTGAACCCAGGAGGCAGAGGTTGCAGTGAGCTGGGATTGTGCCACTATACTCTAGCCTGGGTGACAGAGTGAGACTTTGTCTCAAAAATAAATCAATAAATCAATACTAGAATGGAATACTATCCTGCCTTTACCCTTCTGGTGTTGTCTTGTACTGTGTCTCATGTATTTCTATTTACCTATTATCTCTACCCCCTGGAACAGAATGTCTAGGAGGAGGACTTCTACCTGCTCAATTTCTATTTTAGATTCAGGAGGTACATGTGCAGGTTTGTTATCTGGGTATATTGTGTGATGCTGAGGTTTGCATTGTGAATGATCCCGTCACCCAGGTACGGGGCACAGTACCCAGTAGTGGTGGCAGGATAACCCTCAGGTTTCCAGGCTGTGTGCACTGGTATTAGAGGTAATGGTGATGGGCTGGCTAGGCCAGTCCTGAGACCCCCACATGGTGTGTGCAGGTGAGTGTCAGCAGTGGTGGTGGCAGCAGGTTCGTAGGACCTACCCTCAGGTCACTAGGAGGAGCGCACAGATGCCAGTGGTGGTGATCAGGGCAGGGAAATCCTTAGGCCTCTGGACAGCATGCTTAGGCACCTGTGGCAGGGTTCCAGGTCTGTTGTAAGGCTCTCTCCATGGTGCATGCTCATGCCTGGGGCGACCAACACGGCAGTTGATCTCAACAGCCCCAAGTGGTATGCTTGGGTAGTGGAGGAATGACACCAGGCCAAGTGAGCCTGTCCTCAGGCCTTTCAGTGGTGCAGGCAGATGCAGACTGTGGTGGAAGAGGTGGCATGATCCCTTGGTCCCCAGATGGCATGCTCCGGCACTGGTGGCACACAGCTAGGCCGTCATCAGTTCTCTTGTTTGTGCACACATATGCCTGAGGCAACACAGGGCAGAGCAATCCCCAGGTCCCTCTGTGTCATGCTTTGGCACTGAGATGGGCAGCACCAAATGAAGTCCTGAGGTCTGCATGGGCACAGGTTGTGGTAGGCAGTGCAGGGGATTCCCCAAGCATCTAGATGGTGTGCTTGGGTGGCAGTGGCAGAGTGTGCAGAGAGCCTTTCCTTAGTATGAGAACACATACAAGTGTACAGTGGGCCTGCTGCTGGGGGATGGGCTAGCATTGCCGTCAGAGGCAGCAGCCCCAGAGAGGCAGCTTTCAGGCTCTGGTGAGTGCACACTTTGGGTCCTTTTGTACTGTACTGGGGACAGCCTCCCTGGTGTGCTGCACTGCCCATTCCCCAGAGTGTAGGACAACATGTGGCCTAGATTGCTGGGAACTCTGCCGTACTGCTGCGTCTAACAGGCATTCCGCTATTGCAACCCTCCAGGTGGATGTGTGTGGGGGCATGTCGTTGGGGCTCCAGGGAGTTGGAGATGCAAGGGCTATTGGGCCCCAGGGCAAGATGCAGTCTGGTGGGGGTGCAGACAACAAAATAACACTGGGCCATAGCTTATGAGTCTCATGAGCACCCTCTCTGGAGCGGTGCCATTGCACAGAGTCCAGATAGCCCCCTATACTAGTCTCAGGGCCCACAGGGGTCAAGGGGCTCTGTCATGGCTGATTGCTGGAGTCCACAGTGGAAAGGGAAACCACTAGGGATCTCTCACTTACCCTTTCCCAACACTGAGGAGCCTTTCGGGCTTTCAGGTCGTCACGGCCAGAAGGGCTCCATCACTTTACTCTCCTTTTGTGCTTCAGGTGTTTCCAGTCACTTCCCTACTTTATTTTTATTTTTATTTTTTATTTTTGAGACGGAGTTTCGCTCTTGTTACCCAGGCTGGAGTGCAATGGCGCGATCTCGGCTCACCGCAACCTCCGCCTCCTGGGTTCAGGCAATTCTCCTGCCTCAGCCTCCTGAGTAGCTGGGATTACAGGCACGCACCACCATGCCCAGCTGAATTTTTGTATTTTTAGTAGAGACAGGGTTTCACCATGTTGACCAGGATGGTCTCGATCTCTTGACCTCGTGATCCACCCGCGTCGGCCTCCCAAAGTGCTGGGATTACAGGCTTGAGCCACCGCGCCCGGCCTCACTTCCCTACTTTATTCCAGTGATCCCTCTTAGATGCAATTCGATGTATGATTATTTGCTTTTTAAATTTTTTATTTAAAAACATATAGAATACTTCATGAATTCGCATATCAGCCTGTGCAGAGGCTGGTCATTCCAATTTTACCATATGTGCTGCTGAAGTGAGCACTACTCATTATTTTGACTCTTTGTGGAGGAGGCAAGCTTTAGGTGTCTTTAGTCAGCCATCTTGAAGTCTTCCTACCCTTAAAGTTCCTATTGAGTCACCATGTATATAATTTATTAGTTACATAATATACCATGCAAGATTTTAGACTAACTAGGAAATTGGTAGAAATAGTAACAAGTTAACTGTATATATTATATTAATATTTTAAATTAAGTCTTTCATTTCAACCATGTATGAGACATTATGTGGTTCAAAATTGGTTTCATGAAAACAAGAGATTGTGGCGCACTTGGAAAACACAAACTGCACCTTCCTTGTGTTCAGTAAAGTTTCAGGCCATGTCCTAAGTGAAATCCTGAAGACACTGAACAAAGGCTTCACTTATCCACATCTCTTCATTCTGTGTCCTTACAGGAGGCAAGATCCAAACTGAGTTGGAATCTGTTCCAGAAACAGGACCACATGAAGAGTGGTCTTGCCAGCAAATCTGGGAACAAATTGCAAGTAACTTAACTAGGCCTCAAGACTTCGTGATAAGAAGCTCTCAGTTCTATACACAAGGTGATATCCCCTCCCAGGTTGATGCAGGACTATCTATAATTCACATAGGACAGACACCATCTGAGGATGGGAAGTGTAAAAAATCCTTCAGTGATGTCTCCATCCTTGATCTTTATCAACAATTACACTCAGGAAAGATGTCCCATACAGGTAATGAGTACAGGAAGAGCTTCTGCTATAGCTCAGCTCTTCATATTCATCAGAGAGTTCACATGGGAGAGAAACGCTATAAGTGTGATGTGTGTAGTAAGGAATTTAGTCGGCGCTCATATCTGCAAACTCATCAGAGAATCCACACTGGAGAAAAACCATTCAAATGTGAGCAGTGTGGGAAAGCCTTCAGCCGTAGATCAGGAATTTATGTTCATTGCAAATTACACACAGGAGAAAAACTTCATATTTGTGAGGAATGTGGGAAGGCTTTCACTCACAATTCCCAGCTTCAGGAACATCAAAGAATCCATACTGGGGAGAAACCATTTCAATGTTATATATGTGGTAAGAGCTTCCGTAGTAGAGCAAATCTTAATAGGCATTCCATGGTCCACATGCAAGAGAAGTCATTTAGATGTGATATCTGTAGTAATAGCTTTGGTCCAAGACCAGCACTTAATAGTCATTGCATGGTCCACACAGGAGAGAAACTATACAAATGTGAAAAGTGTGGAAGGAGCTTCATTTGTAGGCAAGATCTTTATAAGCATCAGATGGACCACACAGGAGACAAACCATATAATTGTAATGTATGTGGGAAGAGCTTCAAGTGGTCCTCATGTCTTTCAAGACATCAGCGGGTCCACAATGAAGAAACAACATTCAAATGTGACAGATGTGGGAAGAAATTTTATATGAATTCACAGGGCCATTCACATCAGAGAGCCCACAGAGAAGAAAAACTGTATAAATGTCAGAAGTGTGGGAAGGGCTACATTAGTAAGTTTAATCTTGACTTGCACCAGAGGGTCCACACAGGAGAGAGACCTTATAATTGTAAGGAATGTGGGAAGAGCTTTAGGTGGGCCTCAGGTATTTTGAGACATAAGAGACTCCATACTGGAGAAAAACCATTTGAATGCGAAGAGTGTGGGAAGAGGTTTACTGAGAACTCAAAACTTCGTTTCCATCAAAGAATTCACACTGGAGAAAAGCCATACAAATGTGAGGAGTGTGGAAAGGGCTTCAGATGGGCCTCAACTCATCTAACCCATCAGAGACTCCACAGCAGAGAAAAACTCCTCCAATGTGAGGACTGTGGGAAGAGCAGTGAGCACAGTTCATGCCTTCAAGACCAACAAAGAGACCACAGTGGAGAAAAAACATCCAAATGTGAGGACTGTGGGAAGCGCTACAAGAGGCGCTTGAATCTAGATATGATTTTATCGTTATTTTTAAATGATATATAATTATTGTCCATATTTATGGGTTACGGCATATTTCAATACATGTATAGAATGTATAATGATCAAATCAATGTTATTAGCATATCTATCACCTCGTTTGTCATTTGTGTTGATCATTTATCATTTCTTTATGTTTTGAACTTTCAAAAATCTGCTGTTCTAGTTATTTGAAAATATTATGAATTATAGTCACCCTTAGTACTGTGGAACATTAGAACTTGTTCCCTTCATCTTACTGTACTTTTGTATCTGTTAACCAACCTTTCACCCTCCATTCTCCCTCCTGCTTTTCCCTTTTAGTAATTGCTATGCCATGCTGCTTCTGCTTTTCTTTTTTCTTTCTTTTTTTTTTTTTTTTTTTTTTTTTTTTTAAGACAGCATAGTGGCACGATCCTGGCTCACTGCAGCCTCCGCCTCCCAGGTTCAAGCAATTCTCCTGCCTTAATCTCCTGAGTAGCTGGGATTACAGGCACACACTACCACACCTGGCTAATTGTATTTTAAGTAGAGACGGGGTTTCACCATGTTGGTCAGGCTAGTCTTGAACTCCCAACCTCAAGTGATCCACCTGCCTTAGCCTCCCAAAGTGCTGGGATTACAGGCATAAGCCACTGTGCCTGGCCAATGCTATGCTGCTTCTATGATGTCAACTTTTTAGCTTTCACATGTGAGTGAGAACATGTATTATCTTTCTGGGCCTGACTTTACATCACTCAACATCATGTTCTCCAAAGCTTATTTCTATCTTGCTATAAATCACAGAATTTTGTTATTTTTTATGGTTAGTGTTCCTTTGTGTATGTATGCCACATTTTCTTTACCATTTTCTATTGATGAACACTTAGGTTGATTCCACATGTTAGCTACTGCAAATAGTACTATAATAAATAGAGGAGTGCAGACAGGAGTTCAACACACGGGTTCCTTCCTTTCCTTTGGATATATAGCTAGTAGTGGGATTGCTTGACCACTTGAATCTTAATCCGCATAAGCGAATCTACACTGGAGAAAAACCATGGAAGTGTGGACAGTGCGGTGTATGTTTCAGTCAGGCGTCACATCTTCAAATTCAGTGTCTATTCAGTAGAGAAACCTTAATGATGTGATGTATGTGACACTCTTTCCTTCGCCTTAACAACTATAATCTCATATGAGAGCTCACATGAAAGAGAAACATTTAAAATGACTAAATGTGTGGCCAGGTGCCATGGCTCACGCCTGTAATCCCAACACTTTGGGAGGCCAGGGCGGGCAGATCACTTGAGGTCAGGAGTTTCCAACATAATGAAGTTAGATCTGCACTTCACACTATACTTAAAAATTAACTCAGAATGATCAATGACCTAAACATAAGAGCTTAAACTATATAACTCAGAATAAAACATAGAGGTTAATCAAGACTTTTTATTTGAAATAGATTCTTAGATAAGACACCATATGCACAAACAAAGCCCATATAAATTGGACTAGAGTAAAAAAAAATGCTGTGCATAGACATTGTCAAGAGCATGAAAAGACCATACAGCGTGGCTTCTAGAATCAGAATATATAAAGAACTCGTAGACCAGGTGAGGTGGCTCTCACAATCCCAGCATTCTGGAAGGCTGAGGTGGGTAGATTATTTGAGCCCAGGAGTTTGAGACCTGCCTGGGCAATATGGCAAAAACCATGTCTCTACTTAATTAATAAGTAAGTAAGCCAGGCATAGTGCCTGTGGTCCCAGCTACTCGGGAGGCTGAAGCAGAAGGATCGCTTGAGCCCAGGGGGTCAAGGCTGCAGTTGCATGTGATTGCACCATTAAAGAACTCCTACAACTCAGTAACAAGAAGAGAAACCACCCAGTTTTCTAATGAGCAAAGATACAAATAGAAATTTCAGATAAGGCCAGGCGCGGTGGCTCACGCCTGTAATCCCAGCACTTTGGGAGGCCGAGGCGGGTGGATCACGAGGTCAAGAGATCGAGACCATCCTGGTCAACATGGTGAAACCCCGTCTCTACCAAAAATACAAAAAATTAGCTGGGCATGGTGGTGCGTGCCTGTAATCCCAGCTACTCAGGAGGCTGAGACAGGAGAATTGCCTGAACCCAGGAGGCGGAGGTTGCGGTGAGCCGAGATCGCGCCATTGCACTCCAGCCTGGGTAACATGAGTGAAACTCCGTCTCAAAAAAAAAAAAAAAGAAATTTCAGATATACAAGTTACCAACAATTGTGAAAAGATGCTCATCTATTAGTTGTTAGGAAAATGCAAATCAAAACATAATGAGATACCATTTTACAACAGCTATCTTAGCTATCATTTTTAGAAATAGAAAATAGCCAATGTCGTGGCAGGCACTGTAGTCCCAGTTACTTGGGAGGCTGAAGTAGGAGGATCACTTGAGCCCAGGAGTTCTGAGGTGTATCGAGTTATGTCCGCCGGGTGCCCACACTAAGTTGACATCAACGTGGTGAGCTCCCAGGAGCACGGGACCACCATGTTGCCTCAGGAGGGGTAAATTGGCCCAAGGTGGAAACAGAGCAGGTCAAAACTCCCATGCTGATCAGTAATGGGATGTTGCCTGTGAATAGCCACTGCAATCCTGCCTGCACAACATAGGGAGATCCCGTTTCCAATTTACACACACACACACACACACACACATTTTATACATAGACATAAAATAAGTATTGGAGAGGATATGGAGAAATTACTACCCTTACGCACTGAAGGTGGGAATGTAAAAATGGTGCAGTTGCTGTGACTGCTTAGTGGGTATGGAGTCTTTGGGGTGATGAAAATGTTTCCTAACTTTATTTGTACCAGATATCCTAAAATGGTGAATTTTACGTTTTATGCATTACACCTCAATAGAGATGTTTTAAATAAAATACGTTAAATAAAATACGTTAAAATATTTTGTATAGATAAAACAAGAAAGAAAAAACACCGAACGTTTTTGTTGAGAAAATATTTGCGAGATAAAATGTTAATATCATGAATATTAAAACTGTGCTTGAAAAATGAGGGATAAAAACCAAAAAACAGGAAAGTGGGCAAAACATCTGGACAATTTACAGAAAATGTAATAATGACATCTGAAAATATACAAGAATATTCCATTTTGTTTACAAGAGATATAAAACTACATGCCATTTCTTACCACTGGCAAAATCTTCAAATAATTATTTGAAGATTGTATCATCTTCCTTGTTCCCTTTCCAGTAACACTCCTGTCATCACTAGAGGCGTTTAGACTGCAGGAATTCCTGTCTATACGATATTTTCTCTTGGGTACTGGGGTGAGGGAAGGACGACTCTCAGGGTAGAAGTCCACATTTCCCAACAGGCGCTCGGGGATATGGGATCCGTTCCCCGTGAGAAGAGCAGCGAAGGGCTTTCCAGTAGTCGGGAACAGTTCCCCTGGAGGGTGATGCTGCGGGAATGCAGTCCAGACGCTCCGTAGAGTCGCGGTCAGTTTGACTCTAGCAGGCAGATCCAGGGGAGTTCTGGGAAGTGTAGTCCAGACGCTCAGTGGAGTAGCGGTCAGTTTGGCTACGGCAGGCGGATCCCGGGGCATTCTGGGAAGTGGAGTCCAACTACTCAGAGGCGTCGCGGGCGCTTCCGCTCGGGGATTGAGGTTGGTGCAGTTTGTCCGCGACAGTTTGGGTCAGTTCCGCGCCTTGAGGACCCTTCTGAATTTCCGGGACCTACGCCTTGGATTCTCAACGAACTGGTTATCGAATTAGGGGTAGAGGAGTCTCGCCGGAGAGCAGAGGTTTGGAGGGGCAAGGGCCGCTGTTCTAGTTTTCGTCAAGCCCTTCTTGGGCATGGGGCTGTCCTCGCGTCCGGCGTGCATTGGTCGGGGCGCGTCTCACCTGGTTTCGGTGTTTCCGGGGCTCTGAGCTCGCGCATTCTGCCTCCCTGCACCCCACGCGCGTGGCCACTTCCTCCCGATATAACGTTGGGGTGTTCATCTCCTTGGGTCTGCCGTTACTGTTCATTAAAATGGACACTTTAGGACCATCCTGATAGAATCGTTTTGGGAGCTGGAAGAGGTAACACAGATGAGAGCCTTAAATCAGTCCCCGTCACTTGGTGACTAGTGATCTCTTGTTAATTTCTCACGAAGGCTGTCAGATCCGCTGGTGGGGTCAGAGCTCCAGCTGCAGGGACACCGGCCCTTGTCCCTGATCCCTGCAGGACGCTGGATGATCCCGGACGCGTTCTGACCTCTTTTTAGGAGAGCGAGGGTTGCGTGCGCTTCCAGGAAGGGACAGGAGAATTTAACTTTTATGGCAGGCACCTGTAGAGTCCCAGCTACTTGACGCGGTCAGGGTGTTTCACAGCCTTCTCCTCCCCCAACCCGACCTTTCCAAAACAGCTGCAAGGAGGGACTTCTTGGCTTCTGAGGGCAAAGCTCTACGTGAGTGGTCCTTAGTTCTTTTCTTTGTCAGAGATCCTCACCCCAACCGAGAGTGTATAGGATGTTTCCTTGAGCATGAGTGTTGATATTAAGTCTTAATTAATAACTTCATTCCAAGGGCTTATGCCACACCGTGGCTCTGTGGAGAAGTATCACTTTTTTCTATTTTAAAAACGAAAGTGAGACACAGGGCGCATAGGTACCCGACTAGTGAGAGGTGGAGCTGAGGTTGGAACCTAAGCAGTCTGGGTCAAAGCCCGATTTGATCTTCTCTTGGATACGTTCTCATTGAAGCAGAGGAACTAGCTGCACTCAGGTGGGGAAAGCAAGTTAGGGCTTTGGGAGGCCTAGGCGGGCGGATCAGAAGGTCAGGAGTTCGAGACTAGCCTGGCCAACATGGTGAAAGACCCGTCTCTACCAAAAAAATAAAAATAAAAAATTAGCCGGGAGTGGTGGCAGGTGCTTGTAATCCCAGCTACTCGGGAGGCTGAGGCAGGAGAATCGATTGAACCTGGGAGGCGAAGGTTGCAGTGAGTAGAGATTGTGCCATGGCACTCCAGCCTGGGTGACAGTGCAAGACT
>NW_022437070.1:3524629-3537070 GCF_009761245.1 Sapajus apella | reverse complement strand
AAAAAAAAAAAAAAAAAAAAAGCAACTGTTACGCTTCTAATGTATTTCTTTCTTTTTGTATATTTATACGTTTATGAACATTTTAACAAAAATTTTATATTTTTTTCTTAATATTTCTCCCTTATGTGTTTAACTATGGAAATTTCCAAATACAAAGAGAATAAACTAGTCAATTACCATGTTATATCATAATCATTAATCTCATTGTTGTTATTTTTCCTGTGACTGCTTCCTGAAATTATAAACCCTTTTATTTTCATGTCATTTGAAGCCTATAGAAAAGTTGCAAAAATAGCCTAAGAAATTCTTATTTACTCTTTACCCACATTTGCCAAGTGTTTATATTTTTCCTCTTTGCTTTGTTGATGACCAACAGCCAAATATCACCAGAAACATACCTGTAACCAGAGACAGCTGATTATACCTTTCTGCAGCAAGGAAGCTCACATACCAGAGGCTGTCTTCGTAAGAGTTTAGGAAGGGCTAGCATATGGTTTCACATAACGTATTAGGTAATATTAGATTATATACCAGATAAAGGTATTTATTAAATATTAGATATCTATTAGAGGACTGCTAATAGTTAATTGTATTATCTATTAGATAGTACAAGATAACATATTACCTAACATCATGTTATGTACTCTGCAGTTCTACATTTAAATTTGTTCTGGTTTTCACTTAAGGCTCTTACAAGTGTCCACTCCCCACCCACCACCACCACCTCTGTCCACAATCTAATTTTATGCATTGCCTTTAATTGTGCCATTTCCATAACCTTCTTTAATCTGGAGGATTCTACACCCTTTGTCTTTCTATGCTTGATATTTTTGAAGAGTATCGGCAAGTTATTTTGGAGAAAGGCATTCATTTGGGGTTGTGTCTGATGTAATTCATGTGCAGGTTCAGATTATGCTTTGCTGGTAGGGATACCACAGAAGTGGTGAGATGTCCTTTTCGTTGCAATATAACAGGGTCCAAGTGATGTCAGTTTGTCTCTTTATTGGTGATCTCAACCTTTTCCACTTGGCCAAGATGCTGTCTTTCAGATTTCTCCACTATAAAGTTAGAATTTTTTTTTTTTTTAATAATAATGTTTCTTAGGAATAGATAACATTACTAGTGGGCATTCAGCTGCAAAATGACCTTTTTCTCCATTTATTCTTGGATTTGTTCAACTGCAAATATTCTGTCAATATGGACTCAGAATTGATTCTTGTTAAGTTCAATGACGTATATGTTAACAATTATTTTTTCCCACCTATTGTATCATAGAACTTAATTTATTTCAGATGTACATCCAGTGATCATTAGAAAGTTTGCTGAAGGGAGTAACCATCACCACAATTCAGTGATCATTTCATTCCTATATGGGTCTCCTCATGCCTACTTATGATTAAACTTTATTCTCACTCAGCTCTGAAGCAATTACTAATCAGTTTTCTCTCTATGTGCATTCTCCTACCTGGACTTTTTACAGAAATGGAATCCTGCAATATGTGGTCCTTTGTAACTGGCTTCTTTCATTTAGCATAATGTTTCAAATGTTCATATATGTTGTAGCATGAGTCAGTGCTTCATTTTCTTTAAATTTCCAAATAAGATTCCATTGTTTGGATAGACCATGATTTGTCTATCCATTTACCCATAGGAAGGCATTTTGGTTGTGCTGTTTTGGGCTTTTATGATTAATGCCGCTGTGAACATTCATGTGCCAATTCACAACACACATCCCTGTTGGTGGGTGTCATCCCTGGCCACCTTTTCATGTCTCTTTTTCTGCCTTTTCTGGCACTTTGCAGGTACAATTCTGCTTTCCCAGGAATCGCATCCCTCAGTACGCCGCAAGTTCCCAGAAGTAAGAGGGAAGATGACCATGTTCAAGGTGAGTAGGATTTGCTTCTCTTACTCTTAAAATTCCATCTCAGTACTCAGACCGTCACAAGTTTTTCTCTGTCTTGGGAAGATTCGAGGAGAAAAACAGGCATTTGAGGATCTCTTGTGTACCAGGTGCTTCCTTTGTTACTTTTGAGTGGATTTTACATTTGTTTTTAGTTCTTGTTTTCTTGTATCATTTAGTCTATGGAGTAGACGAGATTGTTGGAATGGATAATTCTTTTATTTTACTACTTCTCTGCTCACACATTAGCTATTTTTATCCTCTAATACAATACTCTTCCTCATGTACATTCGTAACTGTATTTGTATTGGTGATATTAATCTAATTTAAGTTGCACTCTTTCTATTTAATATTATATAATGTTCATTTTTAATGGTTGCATCATATTCCCGTTTAAATCGGTGCTCCTTTTTAATTAGTTTATATTCCCAGACACTGGGAACTCAATTTTGAAAGGGTACTTTAAATGTGTGCCACATTGGCCCTTTTGTAGATAGAGTACCCATATGTGGCACATTACGGCAAGCTGTAACTGTGGCTTCACACAAGGATTGCTGGAAGTTTCCACACAGGAAGAGCCAGATTTTCTTTCCCCCAAGTCTGGGTTGTGCCTTCTGCGTCTTTTATTTAGTGGTCTGTCTTTATTCCTTTATATGTTAAGAAATTTGACCGAAGTAATATTTAACGTAAATATTTTGTGCATGATACTAGATTTGCCAGTCTTTGTGTTTTGTTTCATCATTTACTCCTCAGAACAGCTGAATGAGGCAGTTCTTATCTTCCTCTTAAACGCACAAAATATGAGAAACCTGCTCATGTTTAGACAGGAGACTAAGAGTCAAGAATATTAGCCATTTTACTCAGCTGAAAGAGACAGAAAAAGAGAGAATTCTCCATTGAGGGGCCTGTGCCCTGTGGTGTGGGTGTCTGGAGTATCCTGCTGAGTGATGACATCTACAGGTGGCACTGCTCCTCCCTGGCCCTACCTTGGGAGGGGGATGCCTTTTCTTCTTGTCATAGTACCTCTTCCTTGGCTCCCAGCACTTCAGGTACCCAAAAACAGCAGTTACCATAGTCATGACAGAAAATTTTAAAATTAATTAAGGGAAAAGATGCCTTAACAGTGTTACCAGAAAACGTAATAGTCTAAGGTGAAAATATTTACCCTTTGGTTATCTAAAAAAAGATTCAATCCAAAATAAGAATCTTATGCACAGAATAGAGAAGAAAATCCAAAGAAATATGAATAAAGGAGATTACCAGGAGGAGAAAAACAGATGGCAATAAATATTTGAAAAGATGTTGATATTCATTTATAATCAAATAAGTGAAAATAATAAAACAAAGTCGTGGCCAGGCCTGTGACTCACACCTGTAATCTCGGCACTTTAGGAAGCTTAGGAAGGAGGATTGTTTGAAAGCAGGAGCTCAAGACCATCCTGGTAAACATAGGAAGATGCTATCTCTACAAAAAAAGAAAGACCAAAAAACCAAAAACAATTTCTTTCTGATCAGAGTACCAGAATAATGGGAAAATTGATAACCTGCTTTTGGCAATATTAAGAAAATCAGAATAATGTATCCCCTTGAAAAATTTTGGAGTTAAAAAAAATTGAGAAAGTGTGACACATAATCACAATTTAAACATTCTTATTTTTTGACATTTTATTATTTAAAACTTATTTAAATAGGAGAGTAAGATCTATCTGAAATGATGTTCTTTATTGGATTAGTAATCATGGAAAATATAGAAAATTAAATGTTTATTATTTAGAATAACAACAGATCAATTCCATGGAACACTGCAGATGTGAGATAAAGTCAATAGCAATAATTGACAAAAATGAAAACCGCTAATGTTAAGTATTTAGTCTATGCTTCACATGTTTCCCCAATACCATATGTATATTCCACTATTTAATTCTTTAAAAACTGTATCCTGAGACAATCATTATTGTCTCAGAGGAAAGTAATGCATTCAGGCCAACTTGTCCAAGGTCACATGACTGGGAAGGGACAGAGTCTTATATATGCACTCCGAGGCACGCTGGCTGCAAGTCATGACATTCAACATTGCAATTAATGTATGTCGTTTTTGCCTTGAGAGCACAGAGACTCACTGCATAACTACTCACATATGTCACCATAAGACTGTCAGTGTGGCAAATGTTTTTTTTTTTTTCTCTTTTTTATTCTTACACAGAAAAAAAGCAGATGTTAAAGCAAAACAATAACATCCAGGGTTGGAGTTTGAGAGAGGGAGACAATGGGCATTATCAAACAAATTAGGACTGAATTGCTAAATGTTGCTGAGGTGACTGTCAAGATTTATCAAAACATAGGTGTGTGTAGCCCAGGGTGCCGCATTTAGAGTCCTGGAGGGTTACTTACAAGGAGACTCAATTATTGCATGAAGTAAAAATACAGGTCTTTTTCATCATTTCATTTTTGGTGGAACTCGGGAAAATCAGTCATTGTCAGGATACAGACAGAATGAGTAGGAAATCTATGAGTTGACCTGTGTCTCTCAAGATCCAAAACAACTTCCCACCCCTCCCCTCTCTCTACTCAGTGCCACCCCTCCCTCTTCCAGGAATCGTTGTTCATGAGATTGAGGTTGCATATGTTTGATGCTGTAGGAGGCAGTGACCTTCAAGGACGTGGCTGTGGTCTTCACTGAGGAGGAGCTGGGGCTGCTGGACCCTGCCCAGAGGAAGCTGTACCGAGATGTGATGCTGGAGAACTTCAGGAACCTGCTGTCAGTGGGTGAGCACAGGCACCCTCTATAATGGAACATCAGGCCTTAGGAGTGGCTTTGTATGCCAGGGTACAAAGTTTCAAGTATTGCTGGGCGTGGTGGCTCACGCCTGTAATCCAAGCACTTTGGAGGCCAAGGCGGGCGGATCACCTGAGGTTGAGAGTTCAAGACCAGCCTGACCAACATGGTGAAACCCCATCTTAAAAAAAAAAGAAGTAGTTTCAAGTGTTAATTAGTAACTTGAACCTAAGGTTCAAGTTTGAGTGTGCAGTGAGAACCTAAATTTCTAGTAAATTTTACCTTGATATTACCTAGAATGTGTTGGAATTAAGCACATGACTTTGCATGTTTGCAGGACAGCAAGCATTCGACAGGGATACTTTCCAGTTCCTAAGGGAAGAAAAGGTTTGGATGATGAAGACAGCAACCCAAAGAGAAGGGAATTCAGGTAAGAATCAAGCAAGTGTGAATCCCTGTAGGTCTCTTCCATCTGTTTTACTTCTGTCCATGCTCAAATCCATTGCCCTGGCCTAAATGGCCAAACCTCTTTCTTGGATTATTGACAACCATCTTACACTTGGTGGCCCCGCTGCCTGCCTTCCCACCCTGACATCTCTTCTCATAGCAGCCAAAGTGATCCTTAGGAAATGTAAGTCAGATTGCTATTCCTCAGCTCAAAAGCCTTTTGGGCTTATTTTCATTAAAGTTATAACTACAACCTCTTTTTCTTTTCTTTTTTTTTGAGATGGAGTCTCCCTCTGTTGCCCAGGCTGGAGTGCAGTGGTGCAATCTCGGCTCACTGCAACCTCCGCCTCCTGGGTTCAAGCAATTCTCTTGCCTCAGCCTCTCGAGCAGCTGGGACTACAGGCACAAACCACCATACCCAGCTAGTGTTTTTGTATTTTTAGTACAGACGGGGTTTTACCATATTGGCCAGGCTGGTCTCGAACTGCTGACCTTGTGATCCACCTGACTTAGCCTCCCAAAGTGCTGGGATTACAGGCGTGAGCTACCTTGCTCTCCCTGTAACCTCTTTAATTGACTTTTGGAGACCCTGTGGTCTGCTTTTCATCCCCTCCCCCTACCTCTCTGACTACAGCTCCTCCTCTCCCTCTTGCTCTGTCTTTACCAGCCATATTATTCTCCCTGCTGTTTCTCTGTCTTGCCAAGGAAGTTGTGTTGCCTTTTGCTGGTACCCAGTGACCACAAACTTAGCAGATTGAGCAACAAACATTATTTTTGTGTTCTTTAGGGATGAAGTCTGATACATCTCACTGGGCAATTATCGAGTTGTCTGTAGGTCTGTAGGGCTTCGTTTTTTCTGGATGCTCCTGGGGAGAAGCCTTTACTTTGGTTTATCAGTGTCTAGGCACTGTCCTCACTCCTTGGCTCTTGCTTCCCTTCCTTCATCTTCAAAGGAGGCAAGTTGCATCTCCATAGGTATGCTCCCTCTGCCACTCTTATGCCTTTTGGGTCCTCTTTCATCTTTTGGGTCCCTTGTAATTCTTTTTTTTTTGAGACGGAGTTTCGCTCTTGTTACCCAGGCTGGAGTGCAATGGCGCGATCTCGGCTCACTGCAACCTCCGCCTCCTGGGTTCAGGCAATTCTCTTGCCTCAGCCTCCTGAGTAGCTGGGATTACAGGCACGTGCCACCATGCCCAGCTGATTTTTTGTATTTTTAGTAGAGATGGGGTTTCACCATGTTGACCAGGATGGTCTTGATCTCTTGACCTCGTGATCCACCCGCCTCGGCCTCCCAAAGTGCTGGGATTACAGGCATGAGCCACCGCGCCCGGCCACTGAATGCTTTTATACTAAAAGTTATGGATGTTAACAGGGTAGAGATGCACATTATATTTTACTAAGAGAAAAATAAGAAACAGTTCTGGGACGTACCAAATGAGGATCTTGTATTGTATGCTCCTGATAGAGTAGGATGTGTTACATTCCTAGAATTAAGGTGTGATGTAGAGAATACAGCCAACCAGGGAAGCTCACCTGAGCCCTGGTTTTGCAAATGATTTTTGAGGCTCTATTACATAGCCATTATTTGTTGATTGATTCCCATGTGGCTAACCAGTCTCCTCGGCCACTGATTCCATGTAACCTAAAGCCCCACCTTAAATCACATTGCTCTTTGTGATATGGGGGCACCAACCCCCAAAGGGGTGCCCAGCCACAACCCTAAATTATATTGTTTCACTATCCAGAGACCTAGTTTTACCCCCAAGCAAACAAAGACACTCTCCTCAGGCATGACACTTCAAACTCCTAGAGATTACTGCTCAGATCCTGAGGACAACATCCAGACCTCATTTTGAATGAGGTTAATTTCTTCACTTTGTAAGGATACACAATATAAACACAAATATACCAAGTATTTATGATGTTATTTTTCTTTAAAGTTGGTTTTGGTTTATATTTTATTAAATACATAATTCATTAGTTTCATAATTTGCCATGCAAGATTTTAGACTGATTAGGAAATTCACTAGGAAAAGTAGCAAGTATAATATTTGTATCATATTAATTTTATTATTAAGACTTTTTATTTTATTAAAAACATTTAATTTCAGTAGCTTTTGGGGTTTGGTGGTTTTTGGTTACATGTGTGAATTGTCTAATGGTGAATTCTGAGATTTTAGTGCACCCATCACCTGAGTAGTGTACATTGTACCCAGCGTGTAGCTTTTTATCCCTTTCCCCACCTTCTGCTCTCCTCCTTTTGAGTCTCCATAGTCCATTATATCACTCTGTATGCCTCTGCATACCCATAGCTTAGCTTTCACTTATAAGTGGAAACACAGTATTTGGTTTTCCATTCCGGAGTTACTTTTTAGAATAATGGCCTCCAGCTCCATCCAAGTTACTCCAAAAGACATTATTTCGTTCTTTTTTATGGCTGAATAGTATTCCATGGTGTATATATACCACATTTTCTTTAGCCACTCATTCGTTGATGGGCACTTAGGTTGGTTCCATATCTTTGAAATTGTAAAATGTGCTGTAATAAATATATGTGTGCAGGTGTCTTTTTGATGTAATGGCTTATTTTCCTTTGGGTAGAAAGTAATGGGATTGCTGGATCAAACTGTAGATCTACTTTTAGTTCTTTAGGGAATGTCCATACTCTTTTTTATAGAGGTGGTACTAATTTACATTCACACCAGCAATGTATAAGTGTTCCCTTTCATCACATCCATGCCAACATCTATTGTTTTTTTGTAAGTCTTTTATTCCTACCAAGTATTTTACATATGATACTTGGTTTGGTTCTAAATTGGCCTCATCCAAACCAGAGATTATGGTACACTTGAAAAATACAAACTGAATGTTGTCTATATTCATGAAAGTTTCATGCCATGGCCTAAGTGAAATCTTGATAACACTGAACAAAGGCGTCACTTGTCCTCATCTCTTAATTCTGTATTCTGATAGGAAGCAAGATCCAAACTGAGATAAAGACTGTTTCAGAAGCAGGAACACATCAAGAGTGGTCCTGCCAGCAAACCTGGGAAAAAATTGCAAGTGATTTAACCAGGTCTCAAGCCTCGGTAATAAATAGCTCTCAGTTCTCCAAACAAAGTGATTTACCCTGCCAGACTGAGGCAGGACTATCTGTAATTAACATAAGACAGAAGTCTTCCCAGGGCAATGAATATAAACAGTCCTTCAGTGATCTCTCCATCTTTGATTTTCATCAACAATCACACTCAGGAGAGAAGTCTCATACATGTGATGAGTGTGGAAAAAGCTTCTGTTACATCTCAGCCCTTCGTATTCATCAGAGAGTTCACATGGGAGAGAAATGCTATAAGTGTGATGTGTGTGGTAAGGAATTCAGTCAGAACTTACATCTGAAAACTCATCAGAGAGTCCACACTGGAGAAAAACCATTCAAATGTGTTGAATGTGGGAAAGGCTTTAGTCGTAGATCAGCACTTAATGTACATTGCAAATTGCACACAGGAGAGAAACCTTATAATTGTGAGGAATGTGGGAAGGCCTTCATTCATGATTCCCAGCTTCAAGAACATCAGAGAATCCATACTGGGGAGAAGCCATTTAAATGTGATATATGTGATAAGAGCTTCTGTGGTAGATCAAGACTTAATAGGCATTCCATGGTTCACACGGGAGAAAAACCTTTCCGATGTGATACGTGTGGTAAGAGCTTTCGTCAGAGATCAGCACTTAATAGTCATCACATGGTCCACACAGGAGAGAAGCCATACAAATGTGAGGAATGTGGAAAAGGCTTTATTTGTAGGCGAGATCTTTATACGCATCATATGGTCCACACGGGAGAGAAGCCATATAATTGTAAAGAATGTGGGAAGAGCTTCAGATGGGCCTCATGTCTTTTGAAACATCAGCGAGTCCACAGTGGAGAAAAACCTTTCAAATGTGAAGAATGTGGGAAAGGATTTTACACAAATTCACAACGTTATTCCCATCAGAGATCCCATAGTGGAGAAAAACCATACAAATGTGTGGAGTGTGGGAAGGGCTACAAAAGGAGGTTGGATCTTGACTTTCACCAGCGTGTCCATACAGGAGAGAAACTGTATAATTGTAAGGAATGTGGGAAGAGCTTTAGTCGGGCCCCTTGTCTTTTGAAACATGAGAGACTCCATAGTGGAGAAAAACCATTCCAATGTGAAGAGTGTGGGAAGAGGTTTACTCAAAATTCACATCTTCATTCCCATCAGCGAGTCCATACTGGAGAAAAGCCATACAAATGTGAGAGGTGTGGAAAGGGCTACAATAGTAAGTTTAATCTTGATATGCACCAGAAGGTCCACACAGGAGAGAGACCGTATAATTGTAAAGAATGTGGGAAGAGTTTTGGTTGGGCCTCATGTCTTTTGAAACATCAGAGACTGCACAGCGGAGAAAAACCATTCAAATGTGAAGAGTGTGGGAAAAGATTTACTCAGAATTCACAGCTTCATTCTCATCAAAGAGTGCACACCGGAGA
Organism: Sapajus apella; assembly: GCF_009761245.1. NCBI lineage: Eukaryota > Metazoa > Chordata > Mammalia > Primates > Cebidae > Sapajus > Sapajus apella. The sequence goes on along the minus strand of NW_022437070.1, from coordinate 3,527,431 downwards.
AAAGCCATACAAATGTGATGAGTGTGGGAAGGGTTTCAGCTGGTCTTCAACCCGTCTGACCCACCAGAGACGCCACAGCAGAGAATCACCTCTCAAATGTGAGGAGTATGGGAAGAATACTGTACAGAATTCATTCTCTAAAGTCCAAGAAAAAGTTCACAGTGTAGAAAAGCCATACAAATGTGAGGACTGTGGGAAGGGCTACAACAGGTGCTCGAATCTTGACATGCATCAGAGGGTCCACATGGGAGAGAAAACATGGAAATGTGGGGAGTGCGATCTGTGCTTCAGTCAGGCCTCAAGTCTTCAACTTCATCAGATTGTTCATGTGGGAGAGAAAACTTAGTGATGTGATGGTGTGATAAAGTGTTCACTCAGTCTTCATGAATGCAGTCTCATCTGAAAGTTCACAAAGGGGAGAAACGTTAAAATGTGAGGCACATAATAAGCACTTTCCTTTGAGTGCTTTATCTCTGAATACACGCTGGTGATAAATTTCACCCATTCTTTGAAGAGCGAAAACATTTAAGATAACATCATTGCTTCAGCCATAGCTCAGCATACCCCAGTAGTCTCAGGACCACCATAGTGGAGAATCTTTGTAAATGGTGCAATAAAGCTTCATTCAGAAGTTTGATAGTTACAGCTGTCATTCAGGAGACAGGACTTAGAAAGAGTAAGAGTTCACGAATTTACCACTCTAATGGTGGACATCTCAAAATTGATGTCCACTAGAATGTAAGCTACCTGTGTCTTTGCTGCTAAATTGTCACAACTGGAACACTGATTATCACTTTGTATGTCTCCAGGGCTTGTTTGTTAAATCAATGAAAGGAGAAAACATATGTGTGGATTTGGATGCAATTCTATGTATCCAAACAAGGAAGTCTGGAAAACATAATTCTGGGAAACATGAGTTGAAATGCAGAGTAAATTTAGTACTGCAATCCATAGCATTATTTTGAATATTATTTTTTTCCTTTTAAATTTTTTTCTTGGGCCGGGCGCGGTGGCTCAAGCCTGTAATCGCAGCACTTTGGGAGGCTGAGGCGGGTGGATCACGAGGTCAAGAGATCGAGACCATCCTGGTCAACATGGTGAAACCTCGTCTCTACTAAAACTACAAAAAATTAGCTGGGCATGGTGGCATGTGCCTGTAATCCCAGCTACTCAGGAGGCTGAGGCAGGAGAATTGCCTGAACCCAGGAGGCGGAGGTTGCGGTGAGCCGAGATCGCGCCATTGCACTCCAGCCTGGGTAACAAGAGCGAAACTCCGTCTCAAAAAAAAAAAAAAAAAAATTTTCTTGATCAGAGTTATCATATTCATTGAATATCATTTTATTGCACTTGGCTCCTGGCTTCCCCACATCCTGTGTTCTGAAATTGGATTATTATTTGTGGCTCTATCAAATGTTCATTGCTTGTATACAGTATAAATTTATCCTTTGTAGCTTTTCTCTCAGTATAGACTGAAAAGGTTGGGTTAATTTTACAGTAAAAGACCACTGCATATTTTACAATTAAATGTTTTCAACAGTATTAAGACAAGATTTACGGTAACACTTTAAAAGTGTCAGATGGACATTGACAAATTTTCTTAGTCAATCCTAGATTGGTCATATTTGTGATCATGAGGCCTTGGTATGATTACCTTTTAATTGCTGTACAATTTTTTTTTTTAACTTCTCTGGTACAAAATATTCTACATTTGAAGGACAGCTTTTGTCAACCTTCTTATCCAATATTCTTCTATCAACCCTGTGAACAGGAAGAGAAACTTAATGGAGTTTGGTAGTTTCTTCAAATATATTCATTATTGGGGGCAGGAGTAACATTTAAATCTTCTTCTTTATTGCTGGCAGTAAAAATATGTCTTTTGGAGAGCAGAACATGTCAGTGTATAAGGTGCAACTGTTTGGTATGAAAACCATAGGATAGGAAATTATGACTATGATAAACTCCAAAAAGTAGAAGACCACATTGATGATGTCACTCCATTTTAAAATGAAAAGAACAAGTGTTCAAGAACAGGAATTTGTGTGAATTGCATTTATTTTTATAATAACATGAAATAAATGAGATGATCACATAGACATAAAAGGAGAAAAACAATGTTTTTTTAGCCTTCATAACTTAGTCAAATAAATATCTTTGTGTGTTTATGTTCTTTTGAGTGTTTGCATACATACTACGTGAATGAATATTTTTACTGATCTTTGCTGGCAATGAAAATTTGCACCATTTTATATTTCCATGAATTTTTAAATGTTTTGTTTTTAATAATTAGGGATACATAAAAATTGTGTCTCAGTGAAAATCAGCTTTACCGAAGCAGTAAATTGTGTGCAATAAAATTTGAAAAAATATTAATGTTAATCACTTACTTATAAAGAGTGAATAAGATTGCTCTACATTGTCATGTGACATAAGTTCAAAATTAAGGAATAAGACTGTGGAAGTCATATTTTAAAACAAATTATCTGGGTTTTTGAATACAGATACATTGATGAGTGTGGTAAACTGCCATGATTAATGCACATGTTACTTCTTTAGGCATAAGTCATAGAAACTGAAACACAGTAGGTATACATATGTTGTAGAGGTTAAAAAAAAAGACTCTGGGCCGGGCGCGGTGGCTCAAGCCTGTAATCCCAGCACTTTGGGAGGCCGAGGCGGGTGGATCACAAGGTCAAGAGATCGAGACCATCCTGGTCAACATGGTGAAACCCCGTCTCTACTAAAAATACAAAAAATTAGCTGGGCATGGTGGTGCGTGCCTGTAATCCCAGCTACTCAGGAGGC
>NW_022437070.1:3520187-3524529 GCF_009761245.1 Sapajus apella | reverse complement strand
AAAAAAAAAAAAAAAAAAAAAAAAGACTCTAGAGAATAGATGTGTATGGACAGGGAACATAGCCTGACAATGGCAGAGCTCCAAAGGGTGTGGAACTAGTTAGGACAAAGCTCGTTTGATTGCTGTATTAGTCCATTTTGCACTGCTATAAAGGAATCCCTGAGACTGGGTAATTTAAAAAGAGGTTTATTTGTTACACCATTCTGCAGGCTTTACAAGAAGCATGGCACTGGCATCTGCTCAGCTTCTGGTAAGGGCCTTGGGAAGCTTTTAGTCATGGAAGAAGGTGAAATTGGAGTAGGTATGTAACATGGCAAGAGAGGGAGAGGGGTGCCATGGTCTTTTAAACAACCAGCTATTGTGTGAGTTTAATTAGAGTGTGTATTCACTCATTGAACCATGGTGGGGACACCAATGTTCATGAAGTATCTGCCTTCATGACCCAGACACCTTCTAATAGGCCCCACCTCCAACACTGGAGGTCATTATTTCAACATGAGATTTGGAGGAGATAAATATTCAAACTATTGTCAGATGCTAATTAATCAGGTACACACCATAGTAATATCTTAAGTGTGTTAAGTTAAAGGCTTTCTTCAGCAAAGTGTCAGATACATTTGATTTATGTAGTTAATTTTGTAAACTATATTTTCTCAGGATGCAAGGTACTTATTAAGATCCATGCTTTCTTGAAAAAGCTATAGATCTTGAAAAAGAAAAAAAAAAAATCCATGCTTTCTCAATTTGCATAGTAGGTTGGAGGTCCCTAAGAACATCTCTAGGTTCTGTGATTTGCTAAGAGGACTCAGAATATTAGTTGTATTTATGACTATATTACAGTGATAGAATAGAAAGCAGAATCTGTAAAGGAAAAAGGCTCACGGGCAATATCTGAGAAAACCAGGTGCAAATTTGCAAGTGCCCTCTCTGCCTGGTATCCCATAGCAGTCACTCAAGTCCCCCAGCACTGAATTGTGATAGTACTTAGGAAAGGTCTACAATGGAAGCTTAGTAACCTGTATCTAAAGTTCTTATTGGAAATGATCATGGTAGGTATCATCTGCCCTAGCATATACCAAGATTCCAGACTCCAGGGAGACCAAATATATGGAATGAATTACCTTGTAGAATTTAGGCACGGCGAACCACTCTTAACAGTTATGGATGGTGGCAACCTTCTCAAAGTCCTTATTTCCTGACACCAGCCACAGGCCAGTCGTACATACAGTCCTTTCTAAGGTTAACAATCTCAGGCTTGGCCGGGCGCGGTGGCTCAAGCCTGTAATCCCAGCACTTTGGGAGGCCGAGGCGGGTGGATCACGAGGTCAAGAGATCGAGACCATCCTGGTCAACATGGTGAAACCCCGTCTCTACTACAAATACAAAAATTCAGCTGGGCATGGTGGCGCGTGCCTGTAATCCCAGCTACTCAGGAGGCTGAGGCAGGAGAATTGCCTGAACCCAGGAGGCGGAGGTTGCGGTGAGCCGAGATCGCGCCATTGCACTCCAGCCTGGGTAACAAGAGCGAAACTCCGTCTCAAAAAAAAAAAAAAAAAACAATCTCAGGCTTGCTATGTTAAGTTTCTGTGCACATGGTATCAGAAAACTAGGAACTGTTGTTTTATTTTTGTTTTTTATGCATCACCAGATACCAGAATAGCTCATGTCCAAAACAATTTTTTTTGTAACAGAAAACATTGAGCAAAAAATTCATGTTTATTATCATTAAAAAGACATCAGATAGGTCTTATATGTACCCTTCTGTGTGCCTGGATTATGAAATTTGGTGTATGGATCATGTATCCTATGATCATGCTGAATTCACCTGTTGTCTAGGAGTTCATAAGTTGGAAGACATCACATTGTAAAGATGACAATACTGTCCAAAGAGCAATGTACAGTTTTAGTGAAATCCCTGTCAAAATCCCAACAGTCTTTTTGTAGAAAAAAGCCAGTACTCCTAATTCATATATGATTGCACTGGCCCCAAATAGACAAAATCTTGAAAATGATGAACATAAAAGATGATTCACACTTCCCAATTTAAAAATTTATTACCAAGTTGTAGTAATTAAAGCCATGTGGTCCAAGCCTAAGAAAAGATACACAGACTAATGGAATATCATTGTAGTCCATAAAGAAACTCATATATCTAAGGTCACTTGATTTTCAAGAAGGATCCAATATTACTTAATGGAGAAAGAACAGTCTTTAGCAAAGACTGCTGTAACAACTGCATATACATATGCAACACAATGAAGTTAGATCCCCAACCCACACTATACTTAAATGGATAAATAACCTAAATGTGAGAACTTAAGCTACAAAGTTCTTAGAAGAAAACAGGGGCTAATCTTCAAGACTTTATTTGGAATGGATTCTTAGGTAAGACAACATAAGCACAAACTAAAAAAGAAAAAAGTTACATAAATTGGACTACAGTTAAAAAAAAAAAGTACATATAAATGGACATTGTCGAGAACATGAAAAGACCATAAAGTATGGGTTCTAGTAACCAGAATATATAAAGAACACTTCCAAGTCAATAACAAATAGAGAAAGCACCCAATTTATAAATTTAGAAACAGATGTTTCAGATACAAAAGTGACCCACAATCGTGAAAAGATGCTCAACATCATTAGCCATTAGGAAAATGCGAATCAAAGAATTAGATGCCACTTTGCAATTACTGTGCTAACAATCATTTTTTTAAATAGAAAATAATAATGAATGGTGTGTAGAGAAATTACAACCCATACACGTTGAAGATGGGAACATAAAATGGGGTAGTTGCTATGGAAAATTGTTTCATAATTCCCCCAAAAAATTAATGTACAACTAACATATGAATCACTAGTTTCCTGTCTAGTTATGTACCCAAAAGAACTGAAAACTGGCCATGCAGTGGCTCAAGCCTGTAATCCCAGAACTTCGGGAGGCTCAGGCGGGCAGATCACGAGGTCAGGAGTTCAAGATCAGCCTAGCCAACAAAGTGAAACCCTGTCTCTACTAAAAATTCAAAAATTAGTCAGGTGTGGCACGTGCCTGTAGTCCCAGCTACTTGGGAGGCTGAGGCAAGAGAATTGCTTGAACCTGGGAGGCGGAGGTTGCAGGGAGCTGAGACCACGCCATTGCACTCCAGCCTTGGCAACAGAGCAAGACTGTATCTCAAAAAAGAAAAAACTGAAAGCTGGTAGTGAAACAAATACATGTACACGAACATTTGTAGCAAGACTGTTCACTACAGCCAAAAGGTGAAAAGAAGGCAAATGCTCATCAATGCATGAATGGAGAAACAAATTGTAGTATAAACATGAAATATTATTCATCTATGAAAAGGAATGAAGTACTGATACGTGGTATGATGTGAATAACATTAAAAATATTATGCTAAGCAAAGGGAGTTAGAAACAAAAGATTCCATTCATTTTTATGATTTGTCCAAAATAGGTAACAGAAAAGTGAAAGATTAATGTCTGCCCAGGATTGGGATTATGGACAACAGTAGTGATTGCTTCGTGGGCATGGGCTTTGCTTTGGGTGATAAAAGGGTTTTGAATTCAAGGGGTGGTGCTTTCACAATGAAGCAGCCACACTGTCTGGGGTTTGAACCCGGGGTTCGTAGTCATGTGCCAGGAAAATTTAGGACACAGACACATATGAGGAGTTTAGGAGCAGAGGTTTAAAAGCGGGAAGAGAAAGAGGTCTCTGAGCTGAAGAGGGTCGGCCAGCAGCGAATGTGCTGAGTTTTTCAGTCCACTTTGAGGAGGCAGTGTCTGACTTACATATGGCTCATAGATTGGATCCATCAGGTATGACGTTTACATAGTGCCTGGGGAAGGCTGGTTGCCCCACCCTAATCTTATACAAATGAACTTCCCAGTTGATTGGTCCTTCTTGTCTGCTCCTTACTGCTCATGTGGCTGACAAAGAGAAGGGAGGATAGAGCTGCCATCTTGAACATGATTGGCACAACTGCTGGTATCTATGTCTGTCTGCAGCTCGATTTTACAGGCTGCTCTTCCTTAGGAAGAGAAACAATTTGGGGTTGCTTTTCATTAAAAAGAAAAGCCTGGGCCGGGCGCGGTGGCTCAAGCCTGTAATCCCAGCACTTTGGGAGGCCGAGGCGGGTGGATCACGAGGTCAAGAGATCGAGACCATCCTGGTCAACATGGTGAAACCCCGTCTCTACTAAAAATACAAAAAATTAGCTGGGCATGGTGGTGCGTGCCTGTAGTCCCAGCTGCTCAGGAGGCTGAGGCAGGAGAATTGCCTGAACCCAGGAGGCGGAGGTTGCGGTGAGCCGAGATCGCGCCATTGCACTCCAGCCTGGGTAACGAG